>NW_027040215.1:0-45000 GCF_034236695.1 Oncorhynchus nerka | reverse complement strand
TGTTGTTTCCTGAAGAGGACTCCTGATTAGTGACCTAAGGAGCAGCATGTTGTTTCCTGAAGAAGTCTCCTGATTAGTGGCCTAAGGAGCAGCATGTTGTTTCCTGAAGAGGACTCCTGATTAGTGGCCTAAGGAGCAGCATGTTGATGAGGTCTCCTGATTAGTGGCCTAAGGAGCAGCATGTTGATGAAGTCTCCTGATTAGTGGCCTAAGGAGCAGTATGTTGATGAGGTCTCCTGATCAGTGGCCTAAGGAGCAGTATGTTGATGAGGACTCCTGATTAGTGACCTAAGGAGCAGCATGTTGATGAGGTCTCCTTATTAGTGGCCTAAGGAGCAGCATGTTGATGAGGTCTCGTGATCAGTGGCCTATGGAGCAGCATGTTGTTTCCTGAAGAGGTCTCCTGATTAGTGACCTAAGGAGCAGCATGTTGTTTCCTGAAGAGGACTCCTGATTAGTGGCCTAAGGAGCAGCATGTTGTTTCCTGAAGAGGACTCCTGATTAGTGGCCTAAGGAGCAGCATGTTGTTTCCTGAAGAGGACTCCTGATTAGTGACCTAAGGAGCAGCATGTTGATGAGGTCTCCTGATTAGTGGCCTAAGGAGCAGCATGTTGTTTCCTGAAGAGGACTCCTGATTAGTGACCTAAGGAGCAGCATGTTGATGGGGTCTCCTGATTAGTGACCTAAGGAGCAGCATGTTGTTTCCTGAAGAGGACTCCTGATTAGTGACCTAAGGAGCAGCATGTTGATGAGGTCTCCTGATTAGTGGCCTAAGGAGCAGCATGTTGATGAGGTCTCCTGATTAGTGGCCTAAGGAGCAGCATGTTGATGAGGACTCCTGATTAGTGGCCTAAGGAGCAGCATGTTGTTTCCTGAAGCGGACTCCTGATTAGTGACCTAAGGAGCAGCATGTTGTTTCCTGAAGAGGACTCCTGATTAGTGGCCTAAGGAGCAGCATGTTGTTTCCTGAAGAGGACTCCTGATTAGTGGCCTAAGGAGCAGCATGTTGTTTCCTAAAGAGGACTCCTGATTAGTGACCTAAGGAGCAGCATGTTGATGAGGTCTCCTGATTAGTGGCCTAAGGAGCAGCATGTTGTTTCCTGAAGAGGACTCCTGATTAGTGGCCTATGGAGCAGCATGTTGATGAGGACTCCTGATTAGTGACCTAAGGAGCAGCATGTTGATGAGGACTCCTGATTAGTGGCCTAAGGAGCAGCATGTTGAGGAGGACTCCTGATTAGTGGCCTAAGGAGCAGCATGTTGTTTCCTGAAGAGGACTCCTGATTAGTGGCCTAAGGAGCAGCATGTTGTTTCCTGAAGAGGACTCCTGATTAGTGACCTAAGGAGCAGCATGTTGTTTCCTGAGGAGGACTCCTGATTAGTGGCCTAAGGAGCAGCATGTTGTTTCCTGAAGAGGACTCCTGATTAGTGACCTAAGGAGCAGCATGTTGTTTCCTGAAGAGGACTCCTAATTAGTGACCTAAGGAGCAGCATGTTGTTTCCTGAAGAGGACTCCTGATTAGTGACCTAAGGAGCAGCATGTTGTTTCCTGAAGAGGTCTCCTGATTAGTGGCCTAAGGAGCAGCATGTTGTTTCCTGAAGAGGACTCCTGATTAGTGGCCTAAGGAGCAGCATGTTGTTTCCTGAAGAGGTCTCCTGATTAGTGACCTAAGGAGCAGCATGTTGTTTCCGGAAGAGGACTCCTGATTAGTGGCCTAAGGAGCAGCATGTTGTTTCCTGAAGAGGACTCCTGATTAGTGGCCTAAGGAGCAGCATGTTGTTTCCTGAAGAGGACTCCTGATTAGTGACCTAAGGAGCAGCATGTTGATGAGGTCTCCTGATTAGTGGCCTAAGGAGCAGCATGTTGTTTCCTGAAGAGGACTCCTGATTAGTGACCTAAGGAGCAGCATGTTGATGGGGTCTCCTGATTAGTGACCTAAGGAGCAGCATGTTGTTTCCTGAAGAGGACTCCTGATTAGTGACCTAAGGAGCAGCATGTTGATGAGGTCTCCTGATTAGTGGCCTAAGGAGCAGCATGTTGATGAGGTCTCCTGATTAGTGGCCTAAGGAGCAGCATGTTGATGAGGACTCCTGATTAGTGGCCTAAGGAGCAGCATGTTGTTTCCTGAAGCGGACTCCTGATTAGTGACCTAAGGAGCAGCATGTTGTTTCCTGAAGAGGACTCCTGATTAGTGGCCTAAGGAGCAGCATGTTGTTTCCTGAAGAGGACTCCTGATTAGTGACCTAAGGAGCAGCATGTTGATGAGGTCTCCTGATTAGTGGCCTAAGGAGCAGCATGTTGAAGAGGTCTCCTGATCAGTGGCCTATGGTGCAGCATGTGGTTTCCTGAAGAGGACTCCTGATTAGTGGCCTATGGAGCAGCATGTTGATGAGGACTCCTGATTAGTGGCCTAAGGAGCAGCATGTTGATGAGGACTCCTGATTAGTGGCCTAAGGAGCAGCATGTTGTTTCCTGAAGAGGACTCCTGATTAGTGGCCTAAGCAGCAGCATGTTGTTTCCTGAAGAGGACTCCTGATTAGTGACCTAAGGAGCAGCATGTTGTTTCCTGAGGAGGACTCCTGATTAGTGGCCTACGGAGCAGCATGTTGTTTCCTGAAGAGGACTCCTGATTAGTGGCCTAAGGAGCAGCATGTTGTTTCCTGAAGAGGACTCCTGATTAGTGACCTAAGGAGCAGCATGTTGTTTCCTGAAGAGGACTCCTAATTAGTGACCTAAGGAGCAGCATGTTGTTTCCTGAAGAGGACTCCTGATTAGTGGCCTAAGGAGCAGCATGTTGTTTCCTGAAGAGGACTCCTGATTAGTGACCTACGGAGCAGCTTGTTGTTTTAAAGAGGACCTGATTAGTGACCTAAGGAGCAGCATGTTGTTTCCTGAAGAGGACTCCTGATTAGTGGCCTAAGGAGCAGCATGTTGTTTCCTGAAGAGGACTCCTGATTAGTGACCTAAGGAGCAGCATGTTGTTTCCTGAAGAGGACTCCTAATTAGTGACTTAAGGAGCAGCATGTTGTTTCCTGAAGAGGACTCCTGATTAGTGACCTAAGGAGCAGCATGTTCTTTCCTGATGAAGTCTCCTGATTAGTGGCCTAAGGAGCAGCATGTTGATGAGGTCTCCTGATTAGTGGCCTAAGGAGCAGCATGTTGATGAAGTCTCCTGATTAGTGGCCTAAGAAGCAGTATGTTGATGAGGTCTCCTGATCAGTGGCCTAAGGAGCAGTATGTTGATGAGGACTCCTGATTAGTGACCTAAGGAGCAGCATGTTGATGAGGTCTCCTTATTAGTGGCCTAAGGAGCAGCATGTTGATGAGGTCTCGTGATCAGTGGCCTATGGAGCAGCATGTTGTTTCCTGAAGAGGTCTCCTGATTAGTGACCTACGGAGCAGCATGTTGTTTCCTGAAGAGGACTCCTGATTAGTGGCCTAAGGAGCAGCATGTTGTTTCCTGAAGAGGTCTCCTGATTAGTGGCCTAATGAGCAGCATGTTGATGAGGTCTCCTGATTAGTGGCCTATGGAGCAGCATGTTGTTTCCTGAAGAGGTCTCCTGATTAGTGACCTAAGGAGCAGCATGTTGTTTCCTGAAGAGGTCTCCTGATTAGTGACCTAAGGAGCAGCATGTTGTTTCCTGAAGAGGACTCCTGATTAGTGACCTAAGGAGCAGCATGTTGATGGGGTCTCCTGATTAGTGGCCTATGGAGCAGCATGTTGTTTCCTGAAGAGGTCTCCTGATTAGTGACCTAAGGAGCAGCATGTTGTTTCCTGAAGAGGACTCCTGATTAGTGACCTAAGGATCAGCATGTTGATGGGGTCTCCTGATTAGTGGCCTAAGGAGCAGCATGTTGTTTCCTGAAGCGGACTCCTGATTAGTGACCTAAGGAGCAGCATGTTGTTTCCTGAAGAGGACTCCTGATTAGTGGCCTAAGGAGCAGCATGTTGTTTCCTGAAGAGGACTCCTGATTAGTGGCCTAAGGAGCAGCATGTTGTTTCCTAAAGAGGACTCCTGATTAGTGACCTAAGGAGCAGCATGTTGATGAGGTCTCCTGATTAGTGGCCTAAGGAGCAGCATGTTGTTTCCTGAAGAGGACTCCTGATTAGTGACCTAAGGAGCAGCATGTTGATGAGGTCTCCTGATTAGTGGCCTAAGGAGCAGCATGTTGAAGAGGTCTCCTGATCAGTGGCCTATGGTGCAGCATGTTGTTTCCTGAAGAGGACTCCTGATTAGTGGCCTATGGAGCAGCATGTTGATGAGGACTCCTGATTAGTGACCTAAGGAGCAGCATGTTGATGAGGTCTCCTTATTAGTGGCCTAAGGAGCAGCATGTTGATGAGGTCTCGTGATCAGTGGCCTATGGAGCAGCATGTTGTTTCCTGAAGAGGTCTCCTGATTAGTGACCTACGGAGCAGCATGTTGTTTCCTGAAGAGGACTCCTGATTAGTGGCCTAAGGAGCAGCATGTTGTTTCCTGAAGAGGTCTCCTGATTAGTGGCCTAATGAGCAGCATGTTGATGAGGTCTCCTGATTAGTGGCCTATGGAGCAGCATGTTGTTTCCTGAAGAGGACTCCTGATTAGTGACCTAAGGAGCAGCATGTTGATGGGGTCTCCTGATTAGTGGCCTAAGGAGCAGCATGTTGTTTCCTGAAGAGGACTCCTGATTAGTGACCTAAGGAGCAGCATGTTGTTTCCTGAAGAGGACTCCTGATTAGTGACCTAAGGAGCAGCATGTTGATGGGGTCTCCTGATTAGTGGCCTAAGGAGCAGCATGTTGTTTCCTGAAGCGGACTCCTGATTAGTGACCTAAGGAGCAGCATGTTGTTTCCTGAAGAGGACTCCTGATTAGTGGCCTAAGGAGCAGCATGTTGTTTCCTGAAGAGGACTCCTGATTAGTGGCCTAAGGAGCAGCATGTTGTTTCCTAAAGAGGACTCCTGATTAGTGACCTAAGGAGCAGCATGTTGATGAGGTCTCCTGATTAGTGGCCTAAGGAGCAGCATGTTGTTTCCTGAAGAGGACTCCTGATTAGTGACCTAAGGAGCAGCATGTTGATGAGGTCTCCTGATTAGTGGCCTAAGGAGCAGCATGTTGAAGAGGTCTCCTGATCAGTGGCCTATGGTGCAGCATGTTGTTTCCTGAAGAGGACTCCTGATTAGTGACCTAAGGAGCAGCATGTTGTTTCCTGAAGAGGACTCCTGATTAGTGACCTAAGGAGCAGCATGTTGATGGGGTCTCCTGATTAGTGACCTAAGGAGCAGCATGTTGTTTCCTGAAGAGGACTCATGATTAGTGACCTAAGGAGCAGCATGTTGATGAGGTCTCCTGATTAGTGGCCTAAGGAGCAGCATGTTGATGAGGTCTCCTGATTAGTGGCCTAAGGAGCAGCATGTTGTTTCCTGAAGAGGACTCCTGATTAGTGGCCTAAGGAGCAGCATGTTGTTTCCTAAAGAGGACTCCTGATTAGTGACCTAAGGAGCAGCATGTTGTTTCCTGAAGAGGACTCCTGATTAGTGACCTAAGGAGCAGCATGTTGTTTCCTGAAGAGGACTCCTGATTAGTGACCTAAGGAGCAGCATGTTGTTTCCTGAAGAGGACTCCTGATTAGTGACCTAAGGAGCAGCATGTTGATGGGGTCTCCTGATTAGTGGCCTATGGAGCAGCATGTTGTTTCCTGAAGAGGTCTCCTGATTAGTGACCTAAGGAGCAGCATGTTGTTTCCTGAAGAGGACTCCTGATTAGTGGCCTAATGAGCAGCATGTTGATGAGGTCTCCTGATTAGTGGCCTATGGAGCAGCATGTTGTTTCCTGAAGAGGTCTCCTGATTAGTGACCTAAGGAGCAGCATGTTGTTTCCTGAAGAGGACTCCTGATTAGTGACCTAAGGAGCAGCATGTTGATGGGGTCTCCTGATTAGTGGCCTAAGGAGCAGCATGTTGTTTCCTGAAGCGGACTCCTGATTAGTGACCTAAGGAGCAGCATGTTGTTTCCTGAAGAGGACTCCTGATTAGTGGCCTAAGGAGCAGCATGTTGTTTCCTGAAGAGGACTCCTGATTAGTGGCCTAAGGAGCAGCATGTTGTTTCCTAAAGAGGACTCCTGATTAGTGACCTAAGGAGCAGCATGTTGATGAGGTCTCCTGATTAGTGGCCTAAGGAGCAGCATGTTGTTTCCTGAAGAGGACTCCTGATTAGTGACCTAAGGAGCAGCATGTTGATGAGGTCTCCTGATTAGTGGCCTAAGGAGCAGCATGTTGAAGAGGTCTCCTGATCAGTGGCCTATGGTGCAGCATGTTGTTTCCTGAAGAGGACTCCTGATTAGTGACCTAAGGAGCAGCATGTTGATGGGGTCTCCTGATTAGTGACCTAAGGAGCAGCATGTTGTTTCCTGAAGAGGACTCATGATTAGTGACCTAAGGAGCAGCATGTTGATGAGGTCTCCTGATTAGTGGCTTAAGGAGCAGCATGTTGATGAGGTCTCCTGATTAGTAGCCTAAGGAGCAGCATGTTGTTTCCTGAAGAGGACTCCTGATTAGTGGCCTAAGGAGCAGCATGTTGTTTCCTAAAGAGGACTCCTGATTAGTGACCTAAGGAGCAGCATGTTGTTTCCTGAAGAGGACTCCTGATTAGTGACCTAAGGAGCAGCATGTTGTTTCCTGAAGAGGACTCCTGATTAGTGACCTAAGGAGCAGCATGTTGATGAGGTCTCCTGATTAGTGGCCTAAGGAGCAGCATGTTGATGAGGTCTCCTGATTAGTGGCCTAAGGAGCAGCATGTTGTTTCCTGAAGCGGACTCCTGATTAGTGACCTAAGGAGCAGCATGTTGTTTCCTGAAGAGGACTCCTGATTAGTGGCCTAAGGAGCAGCATGTTGATGAGGTCTCCTTATTAGTGGCCTAAGGAGCAGCATGTTGATGAGGTCTCGTGATCAGTGGCCTATGGAGCAGCATGTTGTTTCCTGAAGAGGTCTCCTGATTAGTGGCCTAAGGAGCAGCATGTTGATGAGGACTCCTGATTAGTGGCCTAAGGAGCAGCATGTTGTTTCCTGAAGAGGACTCCTGATTAGTGACCTAAGGAGCAGCATGTTGATGAGGACTCCTGATTAGTGGCCTAAGGAGCAGCATGTTGTTTTCTGAAGAGGACTCCTGATTAGTGACCTAAGGAGCAGCATGTTGTTTCCTGAAGAGGACTCCTGATTAGTGACCTAAGGAGCAGCATGTTGATGAGGTCTCCATATTAGTGGCCTAAGGAGCAGCATGTTGATGAAGTCTCCTGATTAGTGGCCTAAGGAGCAGTATGTTGATGAGGTCTCCTGATTAGTGGCCTAAGGAGCAGCATGTTGATGAGGACTCCTGATTAGTGGCCTAAGGAGCAGCATGTTGTTTCCTGAAGAGGACTCCTGATTAGTGGCCTAAGGAGCAGCATGTTGTTTCCTGAAGAGGACTCCTGATTAGTGACCTACGGAGCAGCATGTTGTTTCCTAAAGAGGACTCCTGATTAGTGACCTACGGAGCAGCATGTTGTTTCCTGAAGAGGACTCCTGATTAGTGGCCTAAGGAGCAGCATGTTGTTTCCTGAAGAGGACTCCTGATTAGTGACCTAAGGAGCAGCATGTTGTTTCCTGAAGAGGACTCCTAATTAGTGACCTAAGGAGCAGCATGTTGTTTCCTGAAGAGGACTCCTGATTAGTGACCTAAGGAGCAGCATGTTCTTTCCTGATGAAGTCTCCTGATTAGTGGCCTAAGGAGCAGCATGTTGATGAGGTCTCCTGATTAGTGGCCTAAGGAGCAGCATGTTGATGAAGTCTCCTGATTAGTGGCCTAAGAAGCAGTATGTTGATGAGGTCTCCTGATCAGTGGCCTAAGGAGCAGTATGTTGATGAGGACTCCTGATTAGTGACCTAAGGAGCAGCATGTTGATGAGGTCTCCTTATTAGTGGCCTAAGGAGCAGCATGTTGATGAGGTCTCGTGATCAGTGGCCTATGGAGCAGCATGTTGTTTCCTGAAGAGGTCTCCTGATTAGTGACCTACGGAGCAGCATGTTGTTTCCTGAAGAGGACTCCTGATTAGTGGCCTAAGGAGCAGCATGTTGTTTCCTGAAGAGGTCTCCTGATTAGTGGCCTAATGAGCAGCATGTTGATGAGGTCTCCTGATTAGTGGCCTATGGAGCAGCATGTTGTTTCCTGAAGAGGTCTCCTGATTAGTGACCTAAGGAGCAGCATGAAGAGGTCTCCTGATTAGTGACCTAAGGAGCAGCATGTTGTTTCCTGAAGAGGACTCCTGATTAGTGACCTAAGGAGCAGCATGTTGATGGGGTCTCCTGATTAGTGGCCTAAGGAGCAGCATGTTGTTTCCTGAAGAGGACTCCTGATTAGTGACCTAAGGAGCAGCATGTTGTTTCCTGAAGAGGACTCCTGATTAGTGACCTAAGGAGCAGCATGTTGTTTCCTGAAGAGGACTCCTGATTAGTGGCCTAAGGAGCAGCATGTTGTTTCCTAAAGAGGACTCCTGATTAGTGACCTGATTAGTGGTCTCCTGATTAGTGGCCTAAGGAGCAGCATGTTGTTTCCTGAAGAGGACTCCTGATTAGTGACCTAAGGAGCAGCATGTTGATGAGGTCTCCTGATTAGTGGCCTAAGGAGCAGCATGTTGAAGAGGTCTCCTGATCAGTGGCCTATGGTGCAGCATGTTGTTTCCTGAAGAGGACTCCTGATTAGTGGCCTATGGAGCAGCATGTTGATGAGGACTCCTGATTAGTGACCTAAGGAGCAGCATGTTGATGAGGTCTCCTTATTAGTGGCCTAAGGAGCAGCATGTTGATGAGGTCTCGTGATCAGTGGCCTATGGAGCAGCATGTTGTTTCCTGAAGAGGTCTCCTGATTAGTGACCTACGGAGCAGCATGTTGTTTCCTGAAGAGGACTCCTGATTAGTGGCCTAAGGAGCAGCATGTTGTTTCCTGAAGAGGTCTCCTGATTAGTGGCCTAAGGAGCAGCATGTTGATGAGGTCTCCTGATTAGTGGCCTATGGAGCAGCATGTTGTTTCCTGAAGAGGACTCCTGATTAGTGGCCTAAGGAGCAGCATGTTGTTTCCTGAAGAGGACTCCTGATTAGTGGCCTAAGGAGCAGCATGTTGTTTCCTAAAGAGGACTCCTGATTAGTGACCTAAGGAGCAGCATGTTGATGAGGTCTCCTGATTAGTGGCCTAAGGAGCAGCATGTTGTTTCCTGAAGAGGACTCCTGATTAGTGACCTAAGGAGCAGCATGTTGATGAGGTCTCCTGATTAGTGGCCTAAGGAGCAGCATGTTGAAGAGGTCTCCTGATCAGTGGCCTATGGTGCAGCATGTTGTTTCCTGAAGAGGACTCCTGATTAGTGACCTAAGGAGCAGCATGTTGTTTCCTGAAGAGGACTCCTGATTAGTGACCTAAGGAGCAGCATGTTGATGGGGTCTCCTGATTAGTGACCTAAGGAGCAGCATGTTGTTTCCTGAAGAGGACTCATGATTAGTGACCTAAGGAGCAGCATGTTGATGAGGTCTCCTGATTAGTGGCTTAAGGAGCAGCATGTTGATGAGGTCTCCTGATTAGTAGCCTAAGGAGCAGCATGTTGTTTCCTGAAGAGGACTCCTGATTAGTGGCCTAAGGAGCAGCATGTTGTTTCCTAAAGAGGACTCCTGATTAGTGACCTAAGGAGCAGCATGTTGTTTCCTGAAGAGGACTCCTGATTAGTGGCCTAAGGAGCAGCATGTTGTTTCCTGAAGAGGACTCCTGATTAGTGACCTAAGGAGCAGCATGTTGATGAGGTCTCCTGATTAGTGGCCTAAGGAGCAGCATGTTGATGAGGTCTCCTGATTAGTGGCCTAAGGAGCAGCATGTTGATGAGGACTCCTGATTAGTGGCCTAAGGAGCAGCATGTTGTTTCCTGAAGCGGACTCCTGATTAGTGACCTAAGGAGCAGCATGTTGTTTCCTGAAGAGGACTCCTGATTAGTGGCCTAAGGAGCAGCATGTTGATGAGGTCTCCTTATTAGTGGCCTAAGGAGCAGCATGTTGATGAGGTCTCGTGATCAGTGGCCTATGGAGCAGCATGTTGTTTCCTGAAGAGGTCTCCTGATTAGTGGCCTAAGGAGCAGCATGTTGATGAGGACTCCTGATTAGTGGCCTAAGGAGCAGCATGTTGTTTCCTGAAGAGGACTCCTGATTAGTGACCTAAGGAGCAGCATGTTGATGAGGACTCCTGATTAGTGGCCTAAGGAGCAGCATGTTGTTTTCTGAAGAGGACTCCTGATTAGTGACCTAAGGAGCAGCATGTTGTTTCCTGAAGAGGACTCCTGATTAGTGACCTAAGGAGCAGCATGTTGATGAGGTCTCCATATTAGTGGCCTAAGGAGCAGCATGTTGATGAAGTCTCCTGATTAGTGGCCTAAGGAGCAGTATGTTGATGAGGTCTCCTGATCAGTGGCCTAAGGAGCAGCATGTTGATGAGGACTCCTGATTAGTGGCCTAAGGAGCAGCATGTTGTTTCCTGAAGAGGACTCCTGATTAGTGGCCTAAGGAGCAGCATGTTGTTTCCTGAAGAGGACTCCTGATTAGTGACCTAAGGAGCAGCATGTTGTTTCCTAAAGAGGACTCCTGATTAGTGACCTAAGGAGCAGCATGTTGTTTCCTGAAGAGGACTCCTGATTAGTGGCCTAAGGAGCAGCATGTTGTTTCCTGAAGAGGACTCTGATTAGTGACCTAAGGAGCAGCATGTTGTTTCCTGAAGAGGACTCCTGATTAGTGACCTAAGGAGCAGCATGTTGTTTCCTGAAGAGGACTCCTGATTAGTGACCTAAGGAGCAGCATGTTGTTTCCTGATGAAGTCTCCTGATTAGTGGCCTAAGGAGCAGCATGTTGATGAGGTCTCCTGATTAGTGGCCTGAGCAGATGTTGATGAAGTCTCCTGATTAGTGGCCTAAGGAGCAGTATGTTGATGAGGTCTCCTGATCAGTGGCCTGAGCAGTATGTTGATGAGGACTCCTGATTAGTGACCTAAGGAGCAGCATGTTGATGAGGTCTCCTTATTAGTGGCCTAAGGAGCAGCATGTTGATGAGGTCTCTGATCAGTGGCCTATGGAGCAGCATGTTGTTTCCTGAAGAGGTCTCCTGATTAGTGACCTAAGGGAGCAGCATGTTGTTTCCTGAAGAGGACTCCTGATTAGTGGCCTAAGGAGCAGCATGTTGTTTCCTGAAGAGGTCTCCTGATTAGTGGCCTAATGAGCAGCATGTTGATGAGGTCTCCTGATTAGTGGCCTATGGAGCAGCATGTTGTTTCCTGAAGAGGTCTCCTGATTAGTGACCTAAGGAGCAGCATGTTGTTTCCTGAAGAGGACTCCTGATTAGTGACCTAAGGAGCAGCATGTTGATGGGGTCTCCTGATTAGTGGCCTAAGGAGCAGCATGTTGTTTCCTGAAGAGGACTCCTGATTAGTGGCCTAAGGAGCAGCATGTTGTTTCCTGAAGAGGACTCCTGATTAGTGGCCTAAGGAGCAGCATGTTGTTTCCTAAAGAGGACTCCTGATTAGTGACCTAAGGAGCAGCATGTTGATGAGGTCTCCTGATTAGTGGCCTAAGGAGCAGCATGTTGTTTCCTGAAGAGGACTCCTGATTAGTGACCTAAGGAGCAGCATGTTGATGAGGTCTCCTGATTAGTGGCCTAAGGAGCAGCATGTTGAAGAGGTCTCCTGATCAGTGGCCTATGGTGCAGCATGTTGTTTCCTGAAGAGGACTCCTGATTAGTGGCCTATGGAGCAGCATGTTGATGAGGACTCCTGATTAGTGACCTAAGGAGCAGCATGTTGATGAGGACTCCTGATTAGTGGCCTAAGGAGCAGCATGTTGATGAGGACTCCTGATTAGTGGCCTAAGGAGCAGCATGTTGTTTCCTGAAGAGGACTCCTGATTAGTGGCCTAAGGAGCAGCATGTTGTTTCCTGAAGAGGACTCCTGATTAGTGGCCTAAGGAGCAGCATGTTGTTTCCTGAAGCGGACTCCTGATTAGTGACCTAAGGAGCAGCATGTTGTTTCCTGAAGAGGACTCCTGATTAGTGGCCTAAGGAGCAGCATGTTGTTTCCTGAAGAGGACTCCTGATTAGTGGCCTAAGGAGCAGCATGTTGTTTCCTGAAGAGGACTCCTGATTAGTGACCTAAGGAGCAGCATGTTGATGAGGTCTCCTGATTAGTGGCCTAAGGAGCAGCATGTTGTTTCCTGAAGAGGACTCCTGATTAGTGACCTAAGGAGCAGCATGTTGATGAGGTCTCCTGATTAGTGGCCTAAGGAGCAGCATGTTGAAGAGGTCTCCTGATCAGTGGCCTATGGTGCAGCATGTTGTTTCCTGAAGAGGACTCCTGATTAGTGGCCTAAGGAGCAGCATGTTGATGAGGTCTCCTGATTAGTGGCCTAAGGAGCAGTATGTTGATGAGGTCTCCTGATCAGTGGCCTAAGGAGCAGTATGTTGATGAGGACTCCTGATTAGTGACCTAAGGAGCAGCATGTTGATGAGGTCTCCTTATTAGTGGCCTAAGGAGCAGCATGTTGATGAGGTCTCGTGATCAGTGGCCTATGGAGCAGCATGTTGTTTCCTGAAGAGGTCTCCTGATTAGTGACCTAAGGAGCAGCATGTTGTTTCCTGAAGAGGACTCCTGATTAGTGGCCTAAGGAGCAGCATGTTGTTTCCTGAAGAGGACTCCTGATTAGTGGCCTAAGGAGCAGCATGTGTTTCCTGAAGAGGACTCCTGATTAGTGACCTAAGGAGCAGCATGTTGATGAGGTCTCCTGATTAGTGGCCTAAGGAGCAGCATGTTGTTTCCTGAAGAGGACTCCTGATTAGTGACCTAAGGAGCAGCATGTTGATGGGGTCTCCTGATTAGTGACCTAAGGAGCAGCATGTTGTTTCCTGAAGAGGACTCCTGATTAGTGACCTAAGGAGCAGCATGTTGATGAGGTCTCCTGATTAGTGGCCTAAGGAGCAGCATGTTGATGAGGTCTCCTGATTAGTGGCCTAAGGAGCAGCATGTTGATGAGGACTCCTGATTAGTGGCCTAAGGAGCAGCATGTTGTTTCCTGAAGAGGACTCCTGATTAGTGACCTAAGGAGCAGCATGTTGTTTCCTGAAGAGGACTCCTGATTAGTGGCCTAAGGAGCAGCATGTTGTTTCCTGAAGAGGACTCCTGATTAGTGGCCTAAGGAGCAGCATGTTGTTTCCTAAAGAGGACTCCTGATTAGTGACCTAAGGAGCAGCATGTTGATGAGGTCTCCTGATTAGTGACCTAAGGAGCAGCATGTTGATGAGGACTCCTGATTAGTGGCCTAAGGAGCAGCATGTTGATGAGGACTCCTGATTAGTGGCCTAAGGAGCAGCATGTTGTTTCCTGAAGAGGACTCCTGATTAGTGGCCTAAGGAGCAGCATGTTGTTTCCTGAAGAGGACTCCTGATTAGTGACCTAAGGAGCAGCATGTTGTTTCCTGAGGAGGACTCCTGATTAGTGGCCTAAGGAGCAGCATGTTGTTTCCTGAAGAGGACTCCTGATTAGTGACCTAAGGAGCAGCATGTTGTTTCCTGAAGAGGACTCCTAATTAGTGACCTAAGGAGCAGCATGTTGTTTCCTGAAGAGGACTCCTGATTAGTGACCTAAGGAGCAGCATGTTGTTTCCTGAAGAGGTCTCCTGATTAGTGGCCTAAGGAGCAGCATGTTGTTTCCTGAAGAGGACTCCTGATTAGTGGCCTAAGGAGCAGCATGTTGATGAGGTCTCCTGATTAGTGGCCTAAGGAGCAGCATGTTGATGAAGTCTCCTGATTAGTGGCCTAAGGAGCAGTATGTTGATGAGGACTCCTGATTAGTGACCTAAGGAGCAGCATGTTGATGAGGTCTCCTGATTAGTGGCCTAAGGAGCAGCATGTTGATGAGGTCTCCTGATCAGTGGCCTATGGAGCAGCATGTTGTTTCCTGAAGAGGTCTCCTGATTAGTGACCTAAGGAGCAGCATGTTGTTTCCTGAAGAGGACTCCTGATTAGTGGCCTAAGGAGCAGCATGTTGTTTCCTGAAGAGGACTCCTGATTAGTGGCCTAAGGAGCAGCATGTTGTTTCCTGAAGAGGACTCCTGATTAGTGACCTAAGGAGCAGCATGTTGATGAGGTCTCCTGATTAGTGGCCTAAGGAGCAGCATGTTGTTTCCTGAAGAGGACTCCTGATTAGTGACCTAAGGAGCAGCATGTTGATGGGGTCTCCTGATTAGTGACCTAAGGAGCAGCATGTTGTTTCCTGAAGAGGACTCCTGATTAGTGACCTAAGGAGCAGCATGTTGATGAGGTCTCCTGATTAGTTAAGGAGCAGCATGTTGATGAGGTCTCCTGATTAGTGGCCTAAGGAGCAGCATGTTGATGAGGACTCCTGATTAGTGGCCTAAGGAGCAGCATGTTGTTTCCTGAAGAGGACTCCTGATTAGTGACCTAAGGAGCAGCATGTTGTTTCCTGAAGAGGACTCCTGATTAGTGGCCTAAGGAGCAGCATGTTGTTTCCTGAAGAGGACTCCTGATTAGTGGCCTAAGGAGCAGCATGTTGTTTCCTAAAGAGGACTCCTGATTAGTGACCTAAGGAGCAGCATGTTGATGAGGTCTCCTGATTAGTGGCCTAAGGAGCAGCATGTTGTTTCCTGAAGAGGACTCCTGATTAGTGACCTAAGGAGCAGCATGTTGATGAGGTCTCCTGATTAGTGGCCTAAGGAGCAGCATGTTGAAGAGGTCTCCTGATCAGTGGCCTATGGTGCAGCATGTTGTTTCCTGAAGAGGACTCCTGATTAGTGGCCTATGGAGCAGCATGTTGATGAGGACTCCTGATTAGTGACCTAAGGAGCAGCATGTTGATGAGGACTCCTGATTAGTGGCCTAAGGAGCAGCATGTTGAGGAGGACTCCTGATTCCTAAGGAGCAGCATGTTGTTTCCTGAAGAGGACTCCTGATTAGTGGCCTAAGGAGCAGCATGTTGTTTCCTGAAGAGGACTCCTGATTAGTGACCTAAGGAGCAGCATGTTGTTTCCTGAGGAGGACTCCTGATTAGTGGCCTAAGGAGCAGCATGTTGTTTCCTGAAGAGGACTCCTGATTAGTGACCTAAGGAGCAGCATGTTGTTTCCTGAAGAGGACTCCTAATTAGTGACCTAAGGAGCAGCATGTTGTTTCCTGAAGAAGACTCCTGATTAGTGACCTAAGTAGCAGCATGTTGTTTCCTGAAGAGGTCTCCAGATTAGTGGCCTAAGGAGCAGCATGTTGTTTCCTGAAGAGGACTCCTGATTAGTGGCCTAAGGAGCAGCATGTTGTTTCCTGAAGAGGTCTCCTGATTAGTGACCTAAGGAGCAGCATGTTGTTTCCGGAAGAGGACTCCTGATTAGTGGCCTAAGGAGCAGCATGTTGTTTCCTGAAGAGGACTCCTGATTAGTGGCCTAAGGAGCAGCATGTTGATGAGGACTCCTGATTAGTGACCTAAGGAGCAGCATGTTGATGAGGACTCCTGATTAGTGGCCTAAGGAGCAGCATGTTGATGAGGACTCCTGATTAGTGGCCTAAGGAGCAGCATGTTGTTTCCTGAAGAGGACTCCTGATTAGTGGCCTAAGGAGCAGCATGTTGTTTCCTGAAGAGGACTCCTGATTAGTGGCCTAAGGAGCAGCATGTTGTTTCCTGAAGCGGACTCCTGATTAGTGACCTAAGGAGCAGCATGTTGTTTCCTGAAGAGGACTCCTGATTAGTGGCCTAAGGAGCAGCATGTTGTTTCCTGAAGAGGACTCCTGATTAGTGGCCTAAGGAGCAGCATGTTGTTTCCTGAGGACTCCTGATTAGTGACCTAAGGAGCAGCATGTTGATGAGGTCTCCTGATTAGTGGCCTAAGGAGCAGCATGTTGTTTCCTGAAGAGGACTCCTGATTAGTGACCTAAGGAGCAGCATGTTGATGAGGTCTCCTGATTAGTGGCCTAAGGAGCAGCATGTTGAAGAGGTCTCCTGATTAGTGGCCTAAGGTGCAGCATGTTGTTTCCTGAAGAGGACTCCTGATTAGTTATGTTGTGATGTCTCCTGATTAGTGGCCTAAGGAGCAGTATGTTGATGAGGTCTCCTGATTAGTGGCCTAAGGAGCAGCATGTTGATGAGGTCTCCTTATTAGTGGCCTAAGGAGCAGCATGTTGATGAGGTCTCGTGATCAGTGGCCTATGGAGCAGCATGTTGTTTCCTGAAGAGGTCTCCTGATTAGTGACCTAAGGAGCAGCATGTTGTTTCCTGAAGAGGACTCCTGATTAGTGGCCTAAGGAGCAGCATGTTGTTTCCTGAAGAGGACTCCTGATTAGTGGCCTAAGGAGCAGCATGTTGTTTCCTGAAGAGGACTCTGATTAGTGACCTAAGGAGCAGCATGTTGATGAGGTCTCCTGATTAGTGGCCTAAGGAGCAGCATGTTGTTTCCTGAAGAGGACTCCTGATTAGTGACCTAAGGAGCAGCATGTTGATGGAGGTCTCCTGATTAGTGGCCTAAGGAGCAGCATGTTGAAGAGGACTCCTGATTAGTGACCTAAGGAGCAGCATGTTGATGAGGTCTCCTGATTAGTGGCCTAAGGAGCAGCATGTTGATGAGGTCTCCTGATTAGTGGCCTAAGGAGCAGCATGTTGATGAGGACTCCTGATTAGTGGCCTAAGGAGCAGCATGTTGTTTCCTGAAGAGGACTCCTGATTAGTGACCTAAGGAGCAGCATGTTGTTTCCTGAAGAGGACTCCTGATTAGTGGCCTAAGGAGCAGCATGTTGTTTCCTGAAGAGGACTCCTGATTAGTGGCCTAAGGAGCAGCATGTTGTTTCCTGAAGAGGACTCCTGATTAGTGACCTAAGGAGCAGCATGTTGTTTCCTGAAGAGGACTCCTGATTAGTGACCTAAGGAGCAGCATGTTGATGAGGTCTCCTGATTAGTGGCCTAAGGAGCAGCATGTTGAAGAGGTCTCCTGATTAGTGGCCTATGGAGCAGCATGTTGTTTCCTGAAGAGGACTCCTGATTAGTGGCCTAAGGAGCAGCATGTTGATGAGGACTCCTGATTAGTGACCTAAGGAGCAGCATGTTGATGAGGACTCCTGATTAGTGGCCTAAGGAGCAGCATGTTGAGGAGGACTCCTGATTAGTGGCCTAAGGAGCAGCATGTTGTTTCCTGAAGAGGACTCCTGATTAGTGGCCTAAGGAGCAGCATGTTGTTTCCTGAAGAGGACTCCTGATTAGTGACCTAAGGAGCAGCATGTTGTTTCCTGAAGAGGACTCCTGATTAGTGACCTAAGGAGCAGCATGTTGTTTCCTGAAGAGGACTCCTGATTAGTGGCCTAAGGAGCAGCATGTTGTTTCCTGAAGAGGACTCCTGATTAGTGGCCTAAGGAGCAGCATGTTGTTTCCTAAAGAGGACTCCTGATTAGTGACCTAAGGAGCAGCATGTTGATGAGGTCTCCTGATTAGTGGCCTAAGGAGCAGCATGTTGTTTCCTGAAGAGGACTCCTGATTAGTGACCTAAGGGCAGCATGTTGATGTCTCCTGATTAGTGGCCTAAGGAGCAGCATGTTGAAGAGGTCTCCTGATCAGTGGCCTATGGTGCAGCATGTTGTTTCCTGAAGAGGACTCCTGATTAGTGGCCTAAGGAGCAGCATGTTGATGATGTCTCCTGATTAGTGGCCTAAGGAGCAGTATGTTGATGAGGTCTCCTGATCAGTGGCCTAAGGAGCAGTATGTTGATGAGGACTCCTGATTAGTGACCTAAGGAGCAGCATGTTGATGAGGTCTCCTGATTAGTGGCCTAAGGAGCAGCATGTTGATGAGGTTCCTGATCAGTGGCCTATGGGCAGCATGTTGTTTCCTGAAGAGGTCTCCTGATTAGTGACCTAAGGAGCAGCATGTTGTTTCCTGAAGAGGACTCCTGATTAGTGGCCTAAGGAGCAGCATGTTGTTTCCTGAAGAGGACTCCTGATTAGTGGCCTAAGGAGCAGCATGTTGTTTCCTGAAGAGGACTCCTGATTAGTGACCTAAGGAGCAGCATGTTGATGAGGTCTCCTGATTAGTGGCCTAAGGAGCAGCATGTTGTTTCCTGAAGAGGACTCCTGATTAGTGACCTAAGGAGCAGCATGTTGATGGGGTCTCCTGATTAGTGACCTAAGGAGCAGCATGTTGTTTCCTGAAGAGGACTCCTGATTAGTGACCTAAGGAGCAGCATGTCTCCTGATTAGTGGCCTAAGGAGCAGCATGTTGATGAGGTCTCCTGATTAGTGGCCTAAGGAGCAGCATGTTGATGAGGACTCCTGATTAGTGGCCTAAGGAGCAGCATGTTGTTTCCTGAAGCGGACTCCTGATTAGTGACCTAAGGAGCAGCATGTTGTTTCCTGAAGAGGACTCCTGATTAGTGGCCTAAGGAGCAGCATGTTGTTTCCTGAAGAGGACTCCTGATTAGTGGCCTAAGGAGCAGCATGTTGTTTCCTAAAGAGGACTCCTGATTAGTGACCTAAGGAGCAGCATGTTGATGAGGTCTCCTGATTAGTGACCTAAGGAGCAGCATGTTGATGAGGACTCCTGATTAGTGGCCTAAGGAGCAGCATGTTGATGAGGACTCCTGATTAGTGGCCTAAGGAGCAGCATGTTGTTTCCTGAAGAGGACTCCTGATTAGTGGCCTAAGGAGCAGCATGTTGTTTCCTGAAGAGGACTCCTGATTAGTGACCTAAGGAGCAGCATGTTGTTTCCTGAGGAGGACTCCTGATTAGTGGCCTAAGGAGCAGCATGTTGTTTCCTGAAGAGGACTCCTGATTAGTGACCTAAGGAGCAGCATGTTGTTTCCTGAAGAGGACTCCTAATTAGTGACCTAAGGAGCAGCATGTTGTTTCCTGAAGAGGACTCCTGATTAGTGACCTAAGGAGCAGCATGTTGTTTCCTGAAGAGGTCTCCTGATTAGTGGCCTAAGGAGCAGCATGTTGTTTCCTGAAGAGGACTCCTGATTAGTGGCCTAAGGAGCAGCATGTTGATGATGTCTCCTGATTAGTGGCCTAAGGAGCAGTATGTTGATGAGGTCTCCTGATCAGTGGCCTAAGGAGCAGTATGTTGATGAGGACTCCTGATTAGTGACCTAAGGAGCAGCATGTTGATGAGGTCTCCTTATTAGTGGCCTAAGGAGCAGCATGTTGATGAGGTCTCGTGATCAGTGGCCTATGGAGCAGCATGTTGTTTCCTGAAGAGGTCTCCTGATTAGTGACCTAAGGAGCAGCATGTTGTTTCCTGAAGAGGACTCCTGATTAGTGGCCTAAGGAGCAGCATGTTGTTTCCTGAAGAGGACTCCTGATTAGTGGCCTAAGGAGCAGCATGTTGTTTCCTGAAGAGGACTCCTGATTAGTGACCTAAGGAGCAGCATGTTGATGAGGTCTCCTGATTAGTGGCCTAAGGAGCAGCATGTTGTTTCCTGAAGAGGACTCCTGATTAGTGACCTAAGGAGCAGCATGTTGATGGGGTCTCCTGATTAGTGACCTAAGGAGCAGCATGTTGTTTCCTGAAGAGGACTCCTGATTAGTGACCTAAGGAGCAGCATGTTGATGAGGTCTCCTGATTAGTGGCCTAAGGAGCAGCATGTTGATGAGGTCTCCTGATTAGTGGCCTAAGGAGCAGCATGTTGATGAGGACTCCTGATTAGTGGCCTAAGGAGCAGCATGTTGTTTCCTGAAGAGGACTCCTGATTAGTGACCTAAGGAGCAGCATGTTGTTTCCTGAAGAGGACTCCTGATTAGTGGCCTAAGGAGCAGCATGTTGTTTCCTGAAGAGGACTCCTGATTAGTGGCCTAAGGAGCAGCATGTTGTTTCCTAAAGAGGACTCCTGATTAGTGACCTAAGGAGCAGCATGTTGATGAGGTCTCCTGATTAGTGGCCTAAGGAGCAGCATGTTGTTTCCTGAAGAGGACTCCTGATTAGTGACCTAAGGAGCAGCATGTTGATGAGGTCTCCTGATTAGTGGCCTAAGGAGCAGCATGTTGAAGAGGTCTCCTGATCAGTGGCCTATGGTGCAGCATGTTGTTTCCTGAAGAGGACTCCTGATTAGTGACCTATGAAGCAGCATGTTGATGAGGACTCCTGATTAGTGACCTAAGGAGCAGCATGTTGATGAGGACTCCTGATTAGTGGCCTAAGGAGCAGCATGTTGAGGAGGACTCCTGATTAGTGGCCTAAGGAGCAGCATGTTGTTTCCTGAAGAGGACTCCTGATTAGTGGCCTAAGGAGCAGCATGTTGTTTCCTGAAGAGGACTCCTGATTAGTGACCTAAGGAGCAGCATGTTGTTTCCTGAGGAGGACTCCTGATTAGTGGCCTAAGGAGCAGCATGTTGTTTCCTGAAGAGGACTCCTGATTAGTGACCTAAGGAGCAGCAAGTTGTTTCCTGAAGAGGACTCCTAATTAGTGACCTAAGGAGCAGCATGTTGTTTCCTGAAGAAGACTCCTGATTAGTGACCTAAGTAGCAGCATGTTGTTTCCTGAAGAGGTCTCCTGATTAGTGGCCTAAGGAGCAGCATGTTGTTTCCTGAAGAGGACTCCTGATTAGTGGCCTAAGGAGCAGCATGTTGTTTCCTGAAGAGGTCTCCTGATTAGTGACCTAAGGAGCAGCATGTTGTTTCCGGAAGAGGACTCCTGATTAGTGGCCTAAGGAGCAGCATGTTGTTTCCTGAAGAGGACTCCTGATTAGTGGCCTAAGGAGCAGCATGTTGTTTCCTGAAGAGGACTCCTGATTAGTGACCTAAGGAGCAGCATGTTGATGAGGTCTCCTGATTAGTGGCCTAAGGAGCAGCATGTTGTTTCCTGAAGAGGACTCCTGATTAGTGACCTAAGGAGCAGCATGTTGATGGGGTCTCCTGATTAGTGACCTAAGGAGCAGCATGTTGTTTCCTGAAGAGGACTCCTGATTAGTGACCTAAGGAGCAGCATGTTGATGAGGTCTCCTGATTAGTGGCCTAAGGAGCAGCATGTTGATGAGGTCTCCTGATTAGTGGCCTAAGGAGCAGCATGTTGATGAGGACTCCTGATTAGTGGCCTAAGGAGCAGCATGTTGAAGAGGTCTCCTGATCAGTGGCCTATGGTGCAGCATGTTGTTTCCTGAAGAGGACTCCTGATTAGTGGCCTATGGAGCAGCATGTTGATGAGGACTCCTGATTAGTGACCTAAGGAGCAGCATGTTGATGAGGACTCCTGATTAGTGGCCTAAGGAGCAGCATGTTGATGAGGACTCCTGATTAGTGGCCTAAGGAGCAGCATGTTGTTTCCTGAAGAGGACTCCTGATTAGTGGCCTAAGGAGCAGCATGTTGTTTCCTGAAGAGGACTCCTGATTAGTGACCTAAGGAGCAGCATGTTGTTTCCTGAGGAGGACTCCTGATTAGTGGCCTAAGGAGCAGCATGTTGTTTCCTGAAGAGGACTCCTGATTAGTGACCTAAGGAGCAGCATGTTGTTTCCTGAAGAGGACTCCTAATTAGTGACCTAAGGAGCAGCATGTTGTTTCCTGAAGAGGACTCCTGATTAGTGACCTAAGGAGCAGCATGTTGTTTCCTGAAGAGGTCTCCTGATTAGTGGCCTAAGGAGCAGCATGTTGTTTCCTGAAGAGGACTCCTGATTAGTGGCCTAAGGAGCAGCATGTTGATGAAGTCTCCTGATTAGTGGCCTAAGGAGCAGTATGTTGATGAGGTCTCCTGATCAGTGGCCTAAGGAGCAGTATGTTGATGAGGACTCCTGATTAGTGACCTAAGGAGCAGCATGTTGATGAGGTCTCCTTATTAGTGGCCTAAGGAGCAGCATGTTGATGAGGTCTCGTGATCAGTGGCCTATGGAGCAGCATGTTGTTTCCTGAAGAGGTCTCCTGATTAGTGACCTAAGGAGCAGCATGTTGTTTCCTGAAGAGGTCTCCTGATTAGTGGCCTAAGGAGCAGCATGTTGTTTCCTGAAGAGGACTCCTGATTAGTGGCCTAAGGAGCAGCATGTTGTTTCCTGAAGAGGACTCTGATTAGTGACCTAAGGAGCAGCATGTTATGAGGTCCTGATTAGTAAGGAGCAGCATGTTGTTTCCTGAAGAGGACTCCTGATTAGTGACCTAAGGAGCAGCATGTTGATGAGGTCTCCTGATTAGTGGCCTAAGGAGCAGCATGTTGATGAGGTCTCCTGATTAGTGGCCTAAGGAGCAGCATGTTGAAGAGGTCTCCTGATTAGTGGCCTAAGGAGCAGCATGTTGTTTCCTGAAGAGGACTCCTGATTAGTGACCTAAGGAGCAGCATGTTGATGAGGTCTCCTGATTAGTGGCCTAAGGAGCAGCATGTTGAAGAGGTCTCCTGATCAGTGGCCTATGGAGCAGCATGTTGTTTCCTGAAGAGGACTGATTAGTGATTATGTTGTGAGGACCTGATTAGTGAGCAGAGCAGCATGTTGATGAGGACTCCTGATTAGTGGCCTAAGGAGCAGCATGTTGATTAGTGGCCTAAGGAGCAGCATGTTGATGAGGACTCCTGATTAGTGGCCTAAGGAGCAGCATGTTGATGAGGACTCCTGATTAGTGGCCTAAGGAGCAGCATGTTGTTTCCTGAAGAGGACTCCTGATTAGTGGCCTAAGGAGCAGCATGTTGTTTCCTAAAGAGGACTCCTGATTAGTGACCTAAGGAGCAGCATGTTGATGAGGTCTCCTGATTAGTGGCCTAAGGAGCAGCATGTTGTTTCCTGAAGAGGACTCCTGATTAGTGACCTAAGGAGCAGCATGTTGATGAGGTCTCCTGATTAGTGGCCTAAGGAGCAGCATGTTGAAGAGGTCTCCTGATCAGTGGCCTATGGTGCAGCATGTTGTTTCCTGAAGAGGACTCCTGATTAGTGGCCTATGGAGCAGCATGTTGTTTCCTGAAGAGGACTCCTGATTAGTGACCTAAGGAGCAGCATGTTGATGAGGTCTCCATATTAGTGGCCTAAGGAGCAGCATGTTGATGAAGTCTCCTGATTAGTGGCCTAAGGAGCAGTATGTTGATGAGGTCTCCATATTAGTGACCTAAGGAGCAGCATGTTGTTTCCTGAAGAGGACTCCTGATTAGTGACCTAAGGAGCAGCATGTTGATGAAGTCTCCTGATTAGTGGCCTAAGGAGCAGCATGTTGATGAAGTCTCCTGATTAGTGGCCTAAGGAGCAGTATGTTGATGAGGTCTCCTGATCAGTGGCCTAAGGAGCAGTATGTTGATGAGGACTCTGACCTGATTGAGGGGTCCTGATTAGTGAAGGAGCAGCATGTTGTTTCCTGAAGAGGACTCCTGATTAGTGACCTAAGGAGCAGCATGTTGATGAGGTCTCCTGATTAGTGGTGAGCAGCATGTTGAAGAGGTCTCCTGATCAGTGGCCTATGGTGCAGCATGTTGTTTCCTGAAGAGGACTCCTGATTAGTGGCCTATGGAGCAGCATGTTGATGAGGACTCCTGATTAGTGACCTAAGGAGCAGCATGTTGATGAGGACTCCTGATTAGTGGCCTAAGGAGCAGCATGTTGATGAGGACTCCTGATTAGTGGCCTAAGGAGCAGCATGTTGATGAGGACTCCTGATTAGTGGCCTAAGGAGCAGCATGTTGATGAGGACTCCTGATTAGTGGCCTAAGGAGCAGCATGTTGTTTCCTGAAGAGGACTCCTGATTAGTGGCCTAAGGAGCAGCATGTTGTTTCCTAAAGAGGACTCCTGATTAGTGACCTAAGGAGCAGCATGTTGATGAGGTCTCCTGATTAGTGGCCTAAGGAGCAGCATGTTGTTTCCTGAAGAGGACTCCTGATTAGTGACCTAAGGAGCAGCATGTTGATGTCTTGATTAGTGGCCTAAGGAGCAGCATGTTGGAGGTCTCCTGATTAGTGGCCTATGGTGCAGCATGTTGTTTCCTGAAGAGGACTCCTGATTAGTGGCCTATGGAGCAGCATGTTGTTTCCTGAAGAGGACTCCTGATTAGTGACCTAAGGAGCAGCATGTTGATGAGGTCTCCATATTAGTGGCCTAAGGAGCAGCATGTTGATGAAGTCTCCTGATTAGTGGCCTAAGGAGCAGTATGTTGATGAGTCTCCTATTAGTGACCTAAGGAGCAGCATGTTGTTTCCTGAAGAGGACTCCTGATTAGTGACCTAAGGAGCAGCATGTTGATGAAGTCTCCTGATTAGTGGCCTAAGGAGCAGCATGTTGATGAAGTCTCCTGATTAGTGGCCTAAGGAGCAGTATGTTGATGAGGTCTCCTGATCAGTGGCCTAAGGAGCAGTATGTTGATGAGGACTCCTGATTAGTGACCTAAGGAGCAGCATGTTGATGGGGTCTCCTGATTAGTGACCTAAGGAGCAGCAAGTTGTTTCCTGAAGAGGACTCCTGATTAGTGACCTAAGGAGCAGCATGTTGTGACCTAAGGAGCAGCATGTTTCCTCCTTATTAGTGGCCTAAGGAGCAGCATGTTGATGAGGTCTCGTGATCAGTGGCCTATGGAGCAGCATGTTGTTTCCTGAAGAGGTCTCCTGATTAGTGACCTAAGGAGCAGCATGTTGTTTCCTGAAGAGGTCTCCTGATTAGTGGCCTAAGGAGCAGCATGTTGTTTCCTGAAGAGGACTCCTGATTAGTGGCCTAAGGAGCAGCATGTTGTTTCCTGAAGAGGACTCCTGATTAGTGACCTAAGGAGCAGCATGTTGATGAGGTCTCCTGATTAGTGGCCTAAGGAGCAGCATGTTGTTTCCTGAAGAGGACTCCTGATTAGTGACCTAAGGAGCAGCATGTTGATGAGGTCTCCTGATTAGTGGCCTAAGGAGCAGCATGTTGATGAGGTCTCCTGATTAGTGGCCTAAGGAGCAGCATGTTGAAGAGGTCTCCTGATTAGTGGCCTAAGGAGCAGCATGTTGTTTCCTGAAGAGGACTCCTGATTAGTGACCTAAGGAGCAGCATGTTGATGAGGTCTCCTGATTAGTGGCCTAAGGAGCAGCATGTTGAAGAGGTCTCCTGATCAGTGGCCTATGGTGCAGCATGTTGTTTCCTGAAGAGGACTCCTGATTAGTGGCCTATGGAGCAGCATGTTGATGAGGACTCCTGATTAGTGACCTAAGGAGCAGCATGTTGATGAGGACTCCTGATTAGTGGCCTAAGGAGCAGCATGTTGATGAGGACTCCTGATTAGTGGCCTAAGGAGCAGCATGTTGATGAGGACTCCTGATTAGTGGCCTAAGGAGCAGCATGTTGATGAGGACTCCTGATTAGTGGCCTAAGGAGCAGCATGTTGTTTCCTGAAGAGGACTCCTGATTAGTGGCCTAAGGAGCAGCATGTTGTTTCCTAAAGAGGACTCCTGATTAGTGACCTAAGGAGCAGCATGTTGATGAGGTCTCCTGATTAGTGGCCTAAGGAGCAGCATGTTGTTTCCTGAAGAGGACTCCTGATTAGCGACCTAAGGAGCAGCATGTTGATGAGGTCTCCTGATTAGTGGCCTAAGGAGCAGCATGTTGAAGAGGTCTCCTGATCAGTGGCCTATGGTGCAGCATGTTGTTTCCTGAAGAGGACTCCTGATTAGTGGCCTATGGAGCAGCATGTTGTTTCCTGAAGAGGACTCCTGATTAGTGACCTAAGGAGCAGCATGTTTGTGAGGTCTCCATATTAGTGGCCTAAGGAGCAGCATGTTGATGAAGTCTCCTGATTAGTGGCCTAAGGAGCAGTATGTTGATGAGGTCTCCATATTAGTGACCTAAGGAGCAGCATGTTGTTTCCTGAAGAGGACTCCTGATTAGTGACCTAAGGAGCAGCATGTTGATGAAGTCTCCTGATTAGTGGCCTAAGGAGCAGCATGTTGATGAAGTCTCCTGATTAGTGGCCTAAGGAGCAGTATGTTGATGAGGTCTCCTGATCAGTGGCCTAAGGAGCAGTATGTTGATGAGGACTCCTGATTAGTGACCTAAGGAGCAGCATGTTGATGGGGTCTCCTGATTAGTGACCTAAGGAGCAGCATGTTGTTTCCTGAAGAGGACTCCTGATTAGTGACCTAAGGAGCAGCATGTTGATGAGGTCTCCTGATTAGTGGCCTAAGGAGCAGCATGTTGAAGAGGTCTCCTGATTAGTGGCCTATGGTGCAGCATGTTGTTTCCTGAAGAGGACTCCTGATTAGTGGCCTATGGAGCAGCATGTTGATGAGGACTCCTGATTTAGTGGACCTGATTAAGGAGCAGCATGTTGATGAGGACTCCTGATTAGTGGCCTAAGGAGCAGCATGTTGATGAGGACTCCTGATTAGTGGCCTAAGGAGCAGCATGTTGATGAGGACTCCTGATTAGTGGCCTAAGGAGCAGCATGTTGTTTCCTGAAGAGGACTCCTGATTAGTGGCCTAAGGAGCAGCATGTTGTTTCCTAAAGAGGACTCCTGATTAGTGACCTAAGGAGCAGCATGTTGATGAGGTCTCCTGATTAGTGGCCTAAGGAGCAGCATGTTGTTTCCTGAAGAGGACTCCTGATTAGTGACCTAAGGAGCAGCATGTTGATGAGGTCTCCTGATTAGTGGCCTAAGGAGCAGCATGTTGAAGAGGTCTCCTGATCAGTGGCCTATGGTGCAGCATGTTGTTTCCTGAAGAGGACTCCTGATTAGTGGCCTATGGAGCAGCATGTTGTTTCCTGAAGAGGACTCCTGATTAGTGACCTAAGGAGCAGCATGTTGATGAGGTCTCCTGATTAGTGGCCTAAGGAGCAGCATGTTGATGAAGTCTCCTGATTAGTGGCCTAGTGAGGTCTCCATATTAGTGACCTAAGGAGCAGCATGTTGTTTCCTGAAGAGGACTCCTGATTAGTGGCCTAAGGAGCAGCATGTTGATGAGGTCTCCTGATTAGTGGCCTAAGGAGCAGCATGTTGATGAGGTCTCCTGATTAGTGGCCTAAGGAGCAGCTGATTAGTGACCTAAGGAGCAGCATGTTGATGGGGTCTCCTGATTAGTGACCTAAGGAGCAGCAAGTTGTTTCCTGAAGAGGACTCCTGATTAGTGACCTAAGGAGCAGCATGTTGATGAGGTCTCCTGATTAGTGGCCTAAGGAGCAGCATGTTGATGAGGTCTCCTGATTAGTGGCCTAAGGAGCAGCATGTTGATGAGGACTCCTGATTAGTGGCCTAAGGAGCAGCATGTTGTTTCCTGAAGCGGACTCCTGATTAGTGACCTAAGGAGCAGCATGTTGTTTCCTGAAGAGGACTCCTGATTAGTGGCCTAAGGAGCAGCATGTTGTTTCCTAAAGAGGACTCCTGATTAGTGTGAGCCATGTTATGAGGTCTCCTGAGGAGCAGCATGTTGTTTCCTGAAGAGGACTCCTGATTAGTGACCTAAGGAGCAGCATGTTGATGAGGTCTCCTGATTAGTGGCCTAAGGAGCAGCATGTTGAAGAGGTCTCCTGATCAGTGGCCTATGGTGCAGCATGTTGTTTCCTGAAGAGGACTCCTGATTAGTGGCCTATGGAGCAGCATGTTGATGAGGACTCCTGATTAGTGACCTAAGGAGCAGCATGTTGATGAGGACTCCTGATTAGTGGCCTAAGGAGCAGCATGTTGATGAGGACTCCTGATTAGTGGCCTAAGGAGCAGCATGTTGTTTCCTGAAGAGACTCCTGATTAGTGGCCTAAGGAGCAGCATGTTGTTTCCTGAAGAGGACTCCTGATTAGTGACCTAAGGAGCAGCATGTTGTTTCCTGAGGAGGACTCCTGATTAGTGGCCTAAGGAGCAGCATGTTGTTTCCTGAAGAGGACTCCTGATTAGTGACCTAAGGAGCAGCATGTTGTTTCCTGAAGAGGACTTATTAGTGACCTAAGGAGCAGCATGTTGTTTCCTGAAGAGGACTCCTGATTAGTGACCTAAGGAGCAGCATGTTGTTTCCTGAAGAGGTCTCCTGATTAGTGGCCTAAGGAGCAGCATGTTGTTTCCTGAAGAGGACTCCTGATTAGTGGCCTAAGGAGCAGCATGTTGATGAGGTCTCCTGATTAGTGGCCTAAGGAGCAGCATGTTGATGAAGTCTCCTGATTAGTGGCCTAAGGAGCAGTATGTTGATGAGGTCTCCTGATCAGTGGCCTAAGGAGCAGTATGTTGATGAGGACTCCTGATTAGTGACCTAAGGAGCAGCATGTTGATGAGGTCTCCTTATTAGTGGCCTAAGGAGCAGCATGTTGATGAGGTCTCGTGATCAGTGGCCTATGGAGCAGCATGTTGTTTCCTGAAGAGGTCTCCTGATTAGTGACCTAAGGAGCAGCATGTTGTTTCCTGAAGAGGTCTCCTGATTAGTGGCCTAAGGAGCAGCATGTTGTTTCCTGAAGAGGACTCCTGATTAGTGGCCTAAGGAGCAGCATGTTGTTTCCTGAAGAGGACTCCTGATTAGTGACCTAAGGAGCAGCATGTTGTTTCCTGAAGAGGACTCCTGATTAGTGGCCTAAGGAGCAGCATGTTGTTTCCTGAAGAGGACTCCTGATTAGTGACCTAAGGAGCAGCATGTTGATGAGGTCTCCTGATTAGTGGCCTAAGGAGCAGCATGTTGTTTCCTGAAGAGGACTCCTGATTAGTGACCTAAGGAGCAGCATGTTGATGAGGTCTCCTGATTAGTGGCCTAAGGAGCAGCATGTTGAAGAGGTCTCCTGATCAGTGGTTGCAGCATGTTGTTTCCTGAAGAGGACTCCTGATTAGTGGCCTAAGGAGCAGCATGTTGATGAGGACTCCTGATTAGTGGACCTGAAGGAGCAGCATGTTGATGAGGACTCCTGATTAGTGGCCTAAGGAGCAGCATGTTGTTTCCTGAAGAGGACTCCTGATTAGTGGCCTAAGGAGCAGCATGTTGTTTCCTGAAGAGGACTCCTGATTAGTGACCTAAGGAGCAGCATGTTGTTTCCTGAGGAGGACTCCTGATTAGTGGCCTAAGGAGCAGCATGTTGTTTCCTGAAGAGGACTCCTGATTAGTGACCTAAGGAGCAGCATGTTGTTTCCTGAAGAGGACTCCTAATTAGTCACCTAATGAGCAGCATGTTGTTTCCTGAAGAGGACTCCTGATTAGTGGCCTAAGGAGCAGTATGTTGATGAGGACTCCTGATTAGTGACCTAAGGAGCAGCATGTTGATGAGGTCTCCTTATTAGTGGCCTAAGGAGCAGCATGTTTGAGGTCTGTGCCTCAGTGGCCTATGGAGCAGCATGTTGTTTCCTGAAGAGGTCTCCTGATTAGTGACCTAAGGAGCAGCATGTTGTTTCCTGAAGAGGTCTCCTGATTAGTGGCCTAAGGAGCAGCATGTTGTTTCCTGAAGAGGACTCCTGATTAGTGGCCTAAGGAGCAGCATGTTGTTTCCTGAAGAGGACTCCTGATTAGTGACCTAAGGAGCAGCATGTTGATGAGGTCTCCTGATTAGTGGCCTAAGGAGCAGCATGTTGTTTCCTGAAGAGGACTCCTGATTAGTGACCTAAGGAGCAGCATGTTGATGGGGTCTCCTGATTAGTGACCTAAGGAGCAGCATGTTGTTTCCTGAAGAGGACTCCTGATTAGTGACCTAAGGAGCAGCATGTTGATGAGGTCTCCTGATTAGTGGCCTAAGGAGCAGCATGTTGATGAGGTCTCCTGATTAGTGGCCTAAGGAGCAGCATGTTGAAGAGGTCTCCTGATTAGTGGCCTAAGGAGCAGCATGTTGTTTCCTGAAGAGGACTCCTGATTAGTGACCTAAGGAGCAGCATGTTGATTAGTGGCCTAAGGAGCAGCAGAAGAGGTCTCCTGATCAGTGGCCTATGGTGCAGCATGTTGTTTCCTGAAGAGGACTCCTGATTAGTGGCCTATGGAGCAGCATGTTGATGAGGACTCCTGATTAGTGACCTAAGGAGCAGCATGTTGATGAGGACTCCTGATTAGTGGCCTAAGGAGCAGCATGTTGATGAGGACTCCTGATTAGTGGCCTAAGGAGCAGCATGTTGATGAGGACTCCTGATTAGTGGCCTAAGGAGCAGCATGACTCCTGATTAGTGGCCTAAGGAGCAGCATGTTGATGAGGACTCCTGATTAGTGGCCTAAGGAGCAGCATGTTGTTTCCTGAAGAGGACTCCTGATTAGTGGCCTAAGGAGCAGCATGTTGTTTCCTGAAGAGGACTCCTGATTAGTGACCTAAGGAGCATCATGTTGTTTCCTGAGGAGGACTCCTGATTAGTGGCCTAAGGAGCAGCATGTTGTTTCCTGAAGAGGACTCCTGATTAGTGACCTAAGGAGCAGGATGTTGTTTCCTGAAAAGGACTCCTAATTAGTGACCTAAGGAGCAGCATGTTGTTTCCTGAAGAGGACTCCTGATTAGTGACCTAAGGAGCAGCATGTTGTTTCCTGAAGAGGTCTCCTGATTAGTGGCCTAAGGAGCAGCATGTTGTTTCCTGAAGAGGACTCCTGATTAGTGGCCTAAGGAGCAGCATGTTGTTTCCTGAAGAGGTCTCCTGATTAGTGGCCTAAGGAGCAGCATGTTGTTTGAAGAGGACTCCTGATTAGTGGCCTAAGGAGCAGCATGTTGATGAGGTCTCCTGATTAGTGGCCTAAGGAGCAGCATGTTGTTTCCTGAAGAGGACTCCTGATTAGTGACCTAAGGAGCAGATGTTGATGAGGTCTCCTGATTAGTGACCTAAGGAGCAGCATGTTGTTTCCTGAAGAGGACTCCTGATTAGTGACCTAAGGAGCAGCATGTTGATGAGGTCTCCTGATTAGTGGCCTAAGGAGCAGCATGTTGAAGAGGTCTCCTGATTAGTGGCCTAAGGAGCAGCATGTTGTTTTGAAGAGGACTCCTGATTAGTGGCCTAAGGAGCAGCATGTTGATGAGGACTCCTGATTAGTGACCTAAGGAGCAGCATGTTGATGAGGACTCCTGATTAGTGGCCTAAGGAGCAGCATGTTGATGAGGACTCCTGATTAGTGGCCTAAGGAGCAGCATGTTGATGAGGACTCCTGATTAGTGGCCTAAGGAGCAGCATGTTGTTTCCTGAAGAGGACTCCTGATTAGTGGCCTAAGGAGCAGCATGTTGATGAGGACTCCTGATTAGTGGCCTAAGGAGCAGCATGTTGTTTCCTGAAGAGGACTCCTGATTAGTGGCCTAAGGAGCAGCATGTTGTTTCCTGAAGAGGACTCCTGATTAGTGCCTAAGGAGCAGCATGTTGTTTCCTGAAGAGGACTCCTGATTAGTGGCCTAAGGAGCAGCATGTTGTTTCCTGAAGAGGACTCCTGATTAGTGACCTAAGGAGCAGCATGTTGATGAGGACTCCTGATTAGTGGCCTAAGGAGCAGCATGTTGTTTCCTGAAGAGGACTCCTGATTAGTGACCTAAGGAGCAGCATGTTGTTTCCTGAAGAGGTCTCCTGATTAGTGGCCTAATGTTGCAGCATGTAAGGAGCAGCATGTTTCCTGAAGAGGACTCCTGATTAGTGGCCTAAGGAGCAGCATGTTGTTTCCTGAAGAGGACTCCTGATTAGTGACCTAAGGAGCAGCATGTTGATGAGGTCTCCTGATTAGTGGCCTAAGGAGCAGCATGTTGTTTCCTGAAGAGGACTCCTGATTAGTGACCTAAGGAGCAGCATGTTGATGAGGTCTCCTGATTAGTGACCTAAGGAGCAGCATGTTGTTTCCTGAAGAGGACTCCTGATTAGTGACCTAAGGAGCAGCATGTTGATGAGGTCTCCTGATTAGTGGCCTAAGGAGCAGCATGTTGATTAGTGGCCTAAGGAGCAGAGGTCTCCTGATTAGTGGTGGCAGCATGTTGAAGAGGTCTCCTGATCAGTGGCCTATGGAGCAGCATGTTGTTTCCTGAAGAGGACTCCTGATTAGTGGCCTAAGGAGCAGCATGTTGATGAGGACTCCTGATTAGTGACCTAAGGAGCAGCATGTTGATGAGGACTCCTGATTAGTGGCCTAAGGAGCAGCATGTTGATGAGGTCTCCTGATTAGTGACCTAAGGAGCAGCATGTTGTTTCCTGAAGAGGACTCCTGATTAGTGGCCTAAGGAGCAGCATGTTGTTTCCTGAAGAGGACTCCTGATTAGTGACCTAAGGAGCAGCATGTTGTTTCCTGAGGAGGACTCCTGATTAGTGGCCTAAGGAGCAGCATGTTGTTTCCTGAAGAGGACTCCTGATTAGTGACCTAAGGAGCAGCATGTTGTTTCCTGAAGAGGACTCCTAATTAGTGACCTAAGGAGCAGCATGTTGTTTCCTGAAGAGGACTCCTGATTAGTGACCTAAGGAGCAGCATGTTGTTTCCTGAAGAGGTCTCCTGATTAGTGGCCTAAGGAGCAGCATGTTGTTTCCTGAAGAGGACTCCTGATTAGTGGCCTAAGGAGCAGCATGTTGATGAGGTCTCCTGATTAGTGGCCTAAGGAGCAGCATGTTGATGAAGTCTCCTGATTAGTGGCCTAAGGAGCAGTATGTTGATGAGGTCTCCTGATTATTAAGGAGCAGTATGTTGTGAGGACTCCTGATTAGTGACCTAAGGAGCAGCATGTTGATGAGGTCTCCTTATTAGTGGCCTGAGCAGCATGTTGATGAGGTCTCCTGATTAGTGGCCTAAGGAGCAGCATGTTGTTTCCTGAAGAGGACTCCTGATTAGTGACCTAAGGAGCAGCATGTTGTTTCCTGAAGAGGACTCCTGATTAGTGGCCTAAGGAGCAGCATGTTGTTTCCTGAGGTCTCCTGATTAGTGGCCTAAGGAGCAGCATGTTGTTTCCTGAAGAGGACTCCTGATTAGTGACCTAAGGAGCAGCATGTTGATGAGGTCTCCTGATTAGTGGCCTAAGGAGCAGCATGTTGTTTCCTGAAGAGGACTCCTGATTAGTGACCTAAGGAGCAGCATGTTGATGGGGTCTCCTGATTAGTGACCTAAGGAGCAGCATGTTGTTTTGAAGAGGACTCCTGATTAGTGAGGGCAGCATGTTGATGAGGTCTCCTGATTAGTGGCCTAAGGAGCAGCATGTTGATGAGGTCTCCTGATTAGTGGCCTGAGCAGCATGTTGGAGGTCTCCTGATTAGTGGCCTAAGGAGCAGCATGTTGTTTCCTGAAGAGGACTCCTGATTAGTGACCTAAGGAGCAGCATGTTGATGAGGTCTCCTGATTAGTGGCCTAAGGAGCAGCATGTTGAAGAGGTCTCCTGATCAGTGGCCTATGGTGCAGCATGTTGTTTCCTGAAGAGGACTCCTGATTAGTGGCCTATGGAGCAGCATGTTGATGAGGACTCCTGATTAGTGACCTAAGGAGCAGCATGTTGATGAGGACTCCTGATTAGTGGCCTAAGGAGCAGCATGTTGATGAGGACTCCTGATTAGTGGCCTAAGGAGCAGCATGTTGATGAGGACTCCTGATTAGTGGCCTAAGGAGCAGCATGTTGTTTCCTGAAGAGGACTCCTGATTAGTGGCCTAAGGAGCAGCATGTTGATGAGGACTCCTGATTAGTGGCCTAAGGAGCAGCATGTTGATGAGGACTCCTGATTAGTGGCCTAAGGAGCAGCATGTTGTTTCCTGAAGAGGACTCCTGATTAGTGGCCTAAGGAGCAGCATGTTGAAAGAGGACTCCTGATTAGTGACCTAAGGAGCAGCATGTTGATGAGGTCTCCTGATTAGTGGCCTAAGGAGCAGCATGTTGTTTCCTGAAGAGGACTCCTGATTAGTGGCCTAAGGAGCAGCATGTTGTTTCCTGAAGAGGACTCCTGATTAGTGACCTAAGGAGCAGCATGTTGTTTCCTGAGGAGGACTCCTGATTAGTGGCCTAAGGAGCAGCATGTTGTTTCCTGAAGAGGACTCCTGATTAGTGACCTAAGGAGCAGCATGTTGTTTCCTGAAGAGGACTCCTAATTAGTGACCTAAGGAGCAGCATGTTGTTTCCTGAAGAGGACTCCTGATTAGTGACCTAAGGAGCAGCATGTTGTTTCCTGAAGAGGTCTCCTGATTAGTGGCCTAAGGAGCAGCATGTTGTTTCCTGAAGAGGACTCCTGATTAGTGGCCTAAGGAGCAGCATGTTGAGGTCTCCTGATTAGTCTCCTGATTAGTGGCCTAAGGAGCAGTATGTTGATGAGGTCTCCTGATCAGTGGCCTAAGGAGCAGTATGTTGATGAGGACTCCTGATTAGTGACCTAAGGAGCAGCATGTTGATGAGGTCTCCTTATTAGTGGCCTAAGGAGCAGCATGTTGATGAGGTCTCCTGATTAGTGGCCTATGGAGCAGCATGTTGTTTCCTGAAGAGGTCTCCTGATTAGTGACCTAAGGAGCAGCATGTTGTTTCCTGAAGAGGTCTCCTGATTAGTGGCCTAAGGAGCAGCATGTTGTTTCCTGAAGAGGACTCCTGATTAGTGGCCTAAGGAGCAGCATGTTGTTTCCTGAAGAGGACTCCTGATTAGTGACCTAAGGAGCAGCATGTTGATGAGGTCTCCTGATTAGTGGCCTAAGGAGCAGCATGTTGTTTCCTGAAGAGGACTCCTGATTAGTGACCTAAGGAGCAGCATGTTGATGGGGGAGCAGCATGTTGTTTCCTGAAGAGGACTCCTGATTAGTGACCTAAGGAGCAGCATGTTGATGAGGTCTCCTGATTAGTGGCCTAAGGAGCAGCATGTTGATGAGGTCTCCTGATTAGTGGCCTAAGGAGCAGCATGTTGAAGAGGTCTCCTGATTAGTGGCCTAAGGAGCAGCATGTTGTTTCCTGAAGAGGACTCCTGATTAGTGACCTAAGGAGCAGCATGTTGATGAGGTCTCCTGATTAGTGGCCTAAGGAGCAGCATGTTGAAGAGGTCTCCTGATCAGTGGCCTATGGTGCAGCATGTTGTTTCCTGAAGAGGACTCCTGATTAGTGGCCTATGGAGCAGCATGTTGATGAGGACTCCTGATTAGTGGCCTAAGGAGCAGCATGTTGATGAGGACTCCTGATTAGTGGCCTAAGGAGCAGCATGTTGATGAGGACTCCTGATTAGTTCCATGTTGATGAGGACTCCTGATTAGTGGCCTAAGGAGCAGCATGTTGTTTCCTGAAGAGGACTCCTGATTAGTGGCCTAAGGAGCAGCATGTTGATGAGGACTCCTGATTAGTGGCCTAAGGAGCAGCATGTTGATGAGGACTCCTGATTAGTGGCCTAAGGAGCAGCATGTTGTTTCCTGAAGAGGACTCCTGATTAGTGGCCTAAGGAGCAGCATGTTGTTTCCTAAAGAGGACTCCTGATTAGTGACCTAAGGAGCAGCATGTTGATGAGGTCTCCTGATTAGTGGCCTAAGGAGCAGCATGTTGTTTCCTGAAGAGGACTCCTGATTAGCGACCTAAGGAGCAGCATGTTGATGAGGTCTCCTGATTAGTGGCCTAAGGAGCAGCATGTTGAAGAGGTCTCCTGATCAGTGGCCTATGGTGCAGCATGTTGTTTCCTGAAGAGGACTCCTGATTAGTGGCCTATGGAGCAGCATGTTGTTTCCTGAAGAGGACTCCTGATTAGTGACCTAAGGAGCAGCATGTTGATGAGGTCTCCATATTAGTGGCCTAAGGAGCAGCATGTTGATGAAGTCTCCTGATTAGTGGCCTAAGGAGCAGTATGTTGATGAGGTCTCCATATTAGTGACCTAAGGAGCAGCATGTTGTTTCCTGAAGAGGACTCCTGATTAGTGACCTAAGGAGCAGCATGTTGATGAGGTCTCCATATTAGTGGCCTAAGGAGCAGCATGTTGATGAAGTCTCCTGATTAGTGGCCTAAGGAGCAGTATGTTGATGAGGTCTCCTGATCAGTGGCCTAAGGAGCAGTATGTTGATGAGGACTCCTGATTAGTGACCTAAGGAGCAGCATGTTGATGAGGTCTCCTGATTAGTGACCTAAGGAGCAGCATGTTGTTTCCTGAAGAGGACTCCTGATTAGTGACCTAAGGAGCAGCATGTTGTTTCCTGAAGAGGACTCCTGATTAGTGACCTAAGGAGCAGCATGTTGTTTCCTGAAGAGGACTCCTGATTAGTGACCTAAGGAGCAGCATGTTGATGAGGTCTCCTGATTAGTGGCTTAAGGAGCAGCATGTTGATGAGGTCTCCTGATTAGTGGCCTAAGGAGCAGCATGTTGTTTCCTGAAGAGGACTCCTGATTAGTGGCCTAAGGAGCAGCATGTTGTATCCTGATGAGGTCTCGTGATCAGTGGCCTACGGAGCAGCATGTTGATGAGGACTCCTGATTAGTGGCCTATGGAGCAGCATGTTGTTTCCTGAAGAGGTCTCCTGATTAGTGGCCTAAGGAGCAGCATGTTGTTTCCTGAAGAGGACTCCTGATTAGTGACCTAAGGAGCAGCATGTTGATGAGGTCTCCTGATTAGTGGCCTAAGGAGCAGCATGTTGATGAGCAGCATGTTGAAGAGGTCTCCTGATCAGTGGCCCAAGGAGCAGCATGTTGAAGAGGACTCCTGATTAGTGGCCTAAGGAGCAGCATGTTGAAGAGGTCTCCTGATCAGTGGCCTATGGAGCAGCATGTTGTTTCCTGAAGAGGACTCCTGATTAGTGACCTAAGGAGCAGCATGTTGATGAGGTCTCCTGATTAGTGACCTAAGGAGCAGCATGTTGATGAGGTCTCCTGATTAGTGGCCTAAGGAGCAGCATGTTGAAGAGGTCTCCTGATCAGTGGCCTATGGAGCAGCATGTTGTTTCCTGAAGAGGACTCCTGATTAGTGACCTAAGGAGCAGCATGTTGATGAGGTCTCCTGATTAGTGGCCTAAGGAGCAGCATGTTGATGAGGTCTCCTGATTAGTGGCCTATGGAGCAGCATGTTGTTTCCTGAAGAGGACTCCTGATTAGTGACCTAAGGAGCAGCATGTTGTTTCCTGATGAAGTCTCCTGATTAGTGGCCTAAGGAGCAGCATGTTGATGAGGTCTCCTGATTAGTGGCCTAAGGAGCAGCATGTTGATGAGGTCTCCTGATTAGTGGCCTAAGGAGCAGCATGTTGATGAGGTCTCCTGATTAGTGACCTAAGGAGCAGCATGTTGTTTCCTGAAGAGGTCTCCTGATTAGTGGCCTAAGGAGCAGCATGTTGTTTCCTGAAGAGGACTCCTGATTAGTGGCCTAAGGAGCAGCATGTTGTTTCCTGAAGAGGACTCCTGATTAGTGACCTAAGGAGCAGCATGTTGATGAGGTCTCCTGATTAGTGGCCTAAGGAGCAGCATGTTGTTTCCTGAAGAGGACTCCTGATTAGTGACCTAAGGAGCAGCATGTTGATGGGGTCTCCTGATTAGTGACCTAAGGAGCAGCATGTTGTTTCCTGAAGAGGACTCCTGATTAGTGACCTAAGGAGCAGCATGTTGATGAGGTCTCCTGATTAGTGGCCTAAGGAGCAGCATGTTGATGAGGTCTCCTGATTAGTGGCCTAAGGAGCAGCATGTTGAAGAGGTCTCCTGATTAGTGGCCTAAGGAGCAGCATGTTGTTTCCTGAAGAGGACTCCTGATTAGTGACCTAAGGAGCAGCATGTTGATGAGGTCTCCTGATTAGTGGCCTAAGGAGCAGCATGTTGAAGAGGTCTCCTGATCAGTGGCCTATGGTGCAGCATGTTGTTTCCTGAAGAGGACTCCTGATTAGTGGCCTATGGAGCAGCATGTTGATGAGGACTCCTGATTAGTGACCTAAGGAGCAGCATGTTGATGAGGACTCCTGATTAGTGGCCTAAGGAGCAGCATGAGGTTGATTAGTGGCCTAAGGAGCAGCATGTTGATGAGGACTCCTGATTAGTGGCCTAAGGAGCAGCATGTTGTTTCCTGAAGAGGACTCCTGATTAGTGACCTAAGGAGCAGCATGTTGTTTCCTGAAGAGGACTCCTGATTAGTGGCCTAAGGAGCAGCATGTTTTGAAGAGGACTCCTGATTAGTGAGGAGCAGCATGTTGATGAGGTCTCCTGATTAGTGGCCTAAGGAGCAGCATGTTGTTTCCTGAAGAGGACTCCTGATTAGTGACCTAAGGAGCAGCATGTTGATGAGGTCTCCTGATTAGTGGCCTAAGGAGCAGCATGTTGATGAGGTCTCCTGATTAGTGGCCTAAGGAGCAGCATGTTGATGAGGACTCCTGATTAGTGGCCTAAGGAGCAGCATGTTGATTTGGCCTAAGAGCAGCATGTTGTTTCCTGAAGAGGATTGATTAGTGACCTAAGGAGCAGCATGTTGATGAGGTCTCCTGATTAGTGGCCTAAGGAGCAGCATGTTGATGAGGTCTCCTGATTAGTGGCCTATGGAGCAGCATGTTGTTTCCTGAAGAGGACTCCTGATTAGTGGCCTAAGGAGCAGCATGTTGCTAAAGAGGACTCCTGATTGTGACCTAAGGAGCAGCATGTTGATGAGGTCTCCTGATTAGTGGCCTAAGGAGCAGCATGTTGTTTCCTGAAGAGGACTCCTGATTAGTGACCTAAGGAGCAGCATGTTGATGAGGTCTCCTGATTAGTGGCCTAAGGAGCAGCATGTTGAAGAGGTCTCCTGATTAGTGGCCTAAGGTGCAGCATGTTGTTTCCTGAAGAGGACTCCTGATTAGTGGCCTATGGAGCAGCATGTTGTTTCCTGAAGAGGACTCCTGATTAGTGACCTAAGGAGCAGCATGTTGATGAGGTCTCCTGATTAGTGGCCTAAGGAGCAGCATGTTGATGAAGTCTCCTGATTAGTGGCCTAAGGAGCAGTATGTTGATGAGGTCTCCATATTAGTGACCTAAGGAGCAGCATGTTGTTTCCTGAAGAGGACTCCTGATTAGTGACCTAAGGAGCAGCATGTGATGTCCTGAAGAGGAGTCTCCTGATTAGTGGCCTAAGGAGCAGCATGTTGATGAGGTCTCCTGATTAGTGGCCTAAGGAGCAGTATGTTGATGAGGTCTCCTGATTAGTGGCCTAAGGAGCAGCATGTTGATGAGGTCTCCTGATTAGTGACCTAAGGAGCAGCATGTTGTTTCCTGAAGAGGACTCCTGATTAGTGACCTAAGGAGCAGCATGTTGAGGACTCCTGATTAGTGACCTAAGGAGCAGCATGTTGTTTCCTGAAGAGGACTCCTGATTAGTGACCTAAGGAGCAGCATGTTGATGAGGTCTCCTGATTAGTGGCTTAAGGAGCAGCATGTTGATGAGGTCTCCTGATTAGTGGCCTAAGGAGCAGCATGTTGTTTCCTGAAGAGGACTCCTGATTAGTGGCCTAAGGAGCAGCATGTTGTATCCTGATGAGGTCTCGTGATCAGTGGCCTAAGGAGCAGCATGTTGATCCTGATTAGTGGCCTAAGGAGCAGCATGTTGTTTCCTGAAGAGGTCTCCTGATTAGTGGCCTAAGGAGCAGCATGTTGTGAAGAGGACTCCTGATTAGTGACCTAAGGAGCAGCATGTTGATGAGGTCTCCTGATTAGTGGCCTAAGGAGCAGCATGTTGAAGAGGTCTCCTGATCAGTGGCCCAAGGAGCAGCATGTTGAAGAGGTCTCCTGATCAGTGGCCCAAGGAGCAGCATGTTGAAGAGGACTCCTGATTAGTGGCCTAAGGAGCAGCATGTTGAAGAGGTCTCCTGATCAGTGGCCTATGGAGCAGCATGTTGTTTCCTGAAGAGGACTCCTGATTAGTGACCTAAGGAGCAGCATGTTGATGAGGTCTCCTGATAGTGTGACCTAAGGAGCAGCATGTTGATGAGGTCTCCTGATTAGTGGCCTAAGGAGCATGTTGAAGAGCAGTGTTGCATGTTGTTTCCTGAAGAGGACTCCTGATTAGTGACCTAAGGAGCAGCATGTTGATGAGGTCTCCTGATTAGTGGCCTAAGGAGCAGCATGTTGATGAGGTCTCCTGATTAGTGGCCTAAGGAGCAGCATGTTGTTTCCTGAAGAGGACTCCTGATTAGTGACCTAAGGAGCAGCATGTTGTTTCCTGATGAAGTCTCCTGATTAGTGGCCTAAGGAGCAGCATGTTGATGAGGTCTCCTGATTAGTGGCCTAAGGAGCAGCATGTTGATGAGGTCTCCTGATTAGTGGCCTAAGGAGCAGCATGTTGTTTAAGGAGCAGCATGTTGAAGAGGTCTCCTGATTAGTGGCCTAAGGAGCAGCATGTTGTTTCCTGAAGAGGACTCCTGATTAGTGGCCTAAGGAGCAGCATGTTGTTTCCTGAAGAGGACTCCTGATTAGTGACCTAAGGAGCAGCATGTTGATGAGGTCTCCTGATTAGTGGCCTAAGGAGCAGCATGTTGTTTCCTGAAGAGGACTCCTGATTAGTGACCTAAGGAGCAGCATGTTGATGAGGTCTCCTGATTAGTGACCTAAGGAGCAGCATGTTGATGTTGATGAGGTCTCCTGATTAGTGGCCTAAGGAGCAGCATGTTGTTTCTGAAGAGGTCTCCTGATTAGTGGCCTAAGGAGCAGCATGTTGTTTCCTGAAGAGGACTCCTGATTAGTGACCTAAGGAGCAGCATGTTGATGAGGTCTCCTGATTAGTGGCCTAAGGAGCAGCATGTTGGAGGTCTCCTGATCAGTGACCTATGGAGCAGCATGTTGTTTCCTGAAGAGGACTCCTGATTAGTGGCCTAAGGAGCAGCATGTTGATTAGTGACCTAAGGAGCAGCAAGAGGACTCCTGATTAGTGGCCTAAGGAGCAGCATGTTGATGAGGACTCTGATTAGTGGCCTAAGGAGCAGCATGTTGATGAGGACTCCTGATTAGTGGCCTAAGGAGCAGCATGTTGTTTCCTGAAGAGGACTCCTGATTAGTGGCCTAAGGAGCAGCATGTTGATTCCTGATTAGTGGCCTAAGGAGCAGCATGTTGATGAGGTCTCCTGATTAGTGGCCTAAGGAGCAGCATGTTGTTTCCTGAAGAGGACTCCTGATTAGTGGCCTAAGGAGCAGCATGTTGTTTCCTGAAGAGGACTCCTGATTAGTGACCTAAGGAGCAGCATGTTGATGAGGTCTCCTGATTAGTGACCTAAGGAGCAGCATGTTGTTTCCTGAAGAGGACTCCTGATTAGTGACCTAAGGAGCAGCATGTTGATGAGGTCTCCTGATTAGTGGCCTAAGGAGCAGCATGTTGAAGAGGTCTCCTGATCAGTGGCCTATGGTGCAGCATGTTGTTTCCTGAAGAGGACTCCTGATTAGTGGCCTATGGAGCAGCATGTTGTTTCCTGAAGAGGACTCCTGATTAGTGACCTAAGGAGCAGCATGTTGATGAGGTCTCCATGATTAGTGGCCTAAGGAGCAGCATGTTGATGAAGTCTCCTGATTAGTGGCCTAAGGAGCAGTATGTTGATGAGGTCTCCATATTAGTGACCTAAGGAGCAGCATGTTGTTTCCTGAAGAGGACTCCTGATTAGTGACCTAAGGAGCAGCATGTTGATGAGGTCTCCTATTAGTGGCCTAAGGAGCAGCATGTTGATGAAGTCTCTGATTAGTGGCCTAAGGAGCAGTATGTTGTTTCCTGAAGAGGTCTCCTGATCAGTGGCCCAAGGAGCAGTATGTTGATGAGGACTCCTGATTAGTGACCTAAGGAGCAGCATGTTGTTTCCTGAAGAGGACTCCTGATTATTGACCTAAGGAGCAGCATGTTGTTTCCTGAAGAGGACTCCTGATTAGTGACCTAAGGAGCAGCATGTTGTTTCCTGAAGAGGACTCCTGATTAGTGACCTAAGGAGCAGCAAGAGGACTCCTGATTTAAGGAGCAGCATGTTGATGAGGTCTCCTGATTAGTGGCCTAAGGAGCAGCATGTTGTTTCCTGAAGAGGACTCCTGATTAGTGACCTAAGGAGCAGCATGTTGATGAGGTCTCCTGATTAGTGGCCTAAGGAGCAGCATGTTGATGAGGTCTCCTGATTAGTGGCCTATGGAGCAGCATGTTGTTTCCTGAAGAGGTCTCCTGATTAGTGGCCTAAGGAGCAGCATGTTGTTTCCTGAAGAGGACTCCTGATTAGTGACCTAAGGAGCAGCATGTTGATGAGGTCTCCTGATTAGTGGCCTAAGGAGCAGCATGTTGAAGAGGTCTCCTGATCAGTGGCCCAAGGAGCAGCATGTTGAAGAGGTCTCCTGATCAGTGGCCCAAGGAGCAGCATGTTGAAGAGGACTCCTGATTAGTGGCCTAAGGAGCAGCATGTTGAAGAGGTCTCCTGATCAGTGGCCTATGGAGCAGCATGTTGTTTCCTGAAGAGGACTCCTGATTAGTGACCTAAGGAGCAGCATGTTGATGAGGTCTCCTGATTAGTGACCTAAGGAGCAGCATGTTGATGAGGTCTCCTGATTAGTGGCCTAAGGAGCAGCATGTTGAAGAGGTCTCCTGATCAGTGGCCTATGGAGCAGCATGTTGTTTCCTGAAGAGGACTCCTGATTAGTGACCTAAGGAGCAGCATGTTGTTCTCCTGATTAGTGGCCTAAGGAGCAGCATGTTGATGAGGTCTCCTGATTAGTGGCCTATGGAGCAGCATGTTGTTTCCTGAAGAGGACTCCTGATTAGTGACCTAAGGAGCAGCATGTTGTTTCCTGATGAAGTCTCCTGATTAGTGGCCTAAGGAGCAGCATGTTGATGAGGTCTCCTGATTAGTGGCCTAAGGAGCAGCATGTTGATGAGGTCTCCTGATTAGTGGCCTAAGGAGCAGCATGTTGATTTCCTAAGGAGCAGCATGTTGTTTCCTCTCCTGATTAGTGACCTAAGGAGCAGCATGTTGTTTCCTGAAGAGGACTCCTGATTAGTGACCTAAGGAGCAGCATGTTGATGAGGTCTCCTGATTAGTGGCCTAAGGAGCAGCATGTTGATGAGGTCTCCTGATTAGTGGCCTAAGGAGCAGCATGTTGTTTCCTGAAGAGGACTCCTGATTAGTGACCTAAGGAGCAGCATGTTGTTTCCTGAAGAGGACTCCTGATTAGTGACCTAAGGAGCAGCATGTTGATGGGGTCTCCTGATTAGTGGCCTAAGGAGCAGTATGTTGATGAGGACTCCTGATTAGTGACCTAAGGAGCAGCATGTTGATGAGGTCTCCTGATTAGTGGCCTAAGGAGCAGCATGTTGTTTCCTGAAGAGGACTCCTGATTAGTGGCCTAAGGAGCAGCATGTTGATGAGGTCTCCTTATTAGTGGCCTAAGGAGCAGCATGTTGATGAGGTCTCGTGATCAGTGGCCTATGGAGCAGCATGTTGTTTCCTGAAGAGGTCTCCTGATTAGTGGCCTAAGGAGCAGCATGTTGATGAGGACTCCTGATTAGTGGCCTAAGGAGCAGCATGTTGTTTCCTGAAGAGGACTCCTGATTAGTGACCTAAGGAGCAGCATGTTGTTTCCTGAAGAGGACTCCTGATTAGTGGCCTAAGGAGCAGCATGTTGTTTCCTGAAGAGGACTCCTGATTAGTGGCCTAAGGAGCAGCATGTTGTTTCCTAAAGAGGACTCCTGATTAGTGACCTAAGGAGCAGCATGTTGATGAGGTCTCCTGATTAGTGGCCTAAGGAGCAGCATGTTGTTTCCTGAAGAGGACTCCTGATTAGTGACCTAAGGAGCAGCATGTTGATGAGGTCTCCTGATTAGTGGCCTAAGGAGCAGCATGTTGAAGAGGTCTCCTGATCAGTGGCCTATGGTGCAGCATGTTGTTTCCTGAAGAGGACTCCTGATTAGTGGCCTATGGAGCAGCATGTTGTTTCCTGAAGAGGACTCCTGATTAGTGACCTAAGGAGCAGCATGTTGATGAGGTCTCCATATTAGTGGCCTAAGGAGCAGCATGTTGATGAAGTCTCCTGATTAGTGGCCTAAGGAGCAGTATGTTGATGAGGTCTCCATATTAGTGACCTAAGGAGCAGCATGTTGTTTCCTGAAGAGGACTCCTGATTAGTGACCTAAGGAGCAGCATGTTGATGAGGTCTCCATATTAGTGGCCTAAGGAGCAGCATGTTGATGAAGTCTCCTGATTAGTGGCCTAAGGAGCAGTATGTTGATGAGGTCTCCTGATCAGTGGCCTAAGGAGCAGTATGTTGATGAGGACTCCTGATTAGTGACCTAAGGAGCAGCATGTTGATGAGGTCTCCTGATTAGTGACCTAAGGAGCAGCATGTTGTTTCCTGAAGAGGACTCCTGATTAGTGACCTAAGGAGCAGCATGTTGTTTCCTGAAGAGGACTCCTGATTAGTGACCTAAGGAGCAGCATGTTGATGGGGTCTCCTGATTAGTGACCTAAGGAGCAGCATGTTGTTTCCTGAAGAGGACTCCTGATTAGTGACCTAAGGAGCAGCATGTTGATGAGGTCTCCTGATTAGTGGCTTAAGGAGCAGCATGTTGATGAGGTCTCCTGATTAGTGGCCTAAGGAGCAGCATGTTGTTTCCTGAAGAGGACTCCTGATTAGTGGCCTAAGGAGCAGCATGTTGTTTCCTAAAGAGGACTCCTGATTAGTGACCTAAGGAGCAGCATGTTGTTTCCTGAAGAGGACTCCTGATTAGTGACCTAAGGAGCAGCATGTTGTTTCCTGAAGAGGACTCCTGATTAGTGACCTAAGGAGCAGCATGTTGATGAGGTCTCCCGATTAGTGGCCTAAGGAGCAGCATGTTGATGAGGTCTCCTGATTAGTGGCCTAAGGAGCAGCATGTTGATGAGGTCTCCTGATTAGTGACCTAAGGAGCAGCATGTTGTTTCCTGATGAAGTCTCCTGATTAGTGACCTAAGGAGCAGCATGTTGTTTCCTGAAGAGGACTCCTGATTAGTGGCCTAAGGAGCAGCATGTTGATGAGGTCTCCTGATTAGTGGCCTAAGGAGCAGCATGTTGATGAGGCTGATTAGTGGCCTAAGGAGCAGCATGTTGATGAGGACTCCTGATTAGTGACCTAAGGAGCAGCATGTTGTTTCCTGAAGAGGACTCCTGATTAGTGGCCTAAGGAGCAGCATGTTGTTTCCTAAAGAGGACTCCTGATTAGTGACCTAAGGAGCAGCATGTTGATGAGGTCTCCTGATTAGTGGCCTAATGAGCAGCATGTTGATGAGGTCTCCTGATTAGTGGCCTATGGAGCAGCATGTTGTTT
>NW_027040214.1:156228-196496 GCF_034236695.1 Oncorhynchus nerka | reverse complement strand
AGAATGTAATAACTACAGACTAGACTGTAATAACTCTCAGTACTACAGACTAGAATGTAATAACTAGCAGACTATCAGATACTGTGTTAACTCAATAACTACATACTAGAATGTAATAACTCTCAGATACTACAGACTAGAATGTAATAACTCTCAGATACTACAGACTAGAATGTAAAAACTCTCAGATACTACAGACTAGAATGTAATAACTCTCAGATACTACACACTAGAATGTAATAACTCAGATACTACACACTAGATACTACAGACTAGAATGTAATAACTCAGATACTAGACTGTAATAACTCTCAGATACTACAGACTAGAAATGTAATAACTACAGACTATAATGTAATAACTCTCAGATACTACACACTAGAATAACTGCAGACTAATAATTCTCTATATACTACAGACTAGAATGTAATAACTTCCTCAGATACTACAGACTAGAATGTAATAACTCTCAGATACTACTGAATGTAATAAATCTCAGATACTACAGACTAGACTGTAATAACTGCAGACTAGGAATGTAATAACTCTCAGACCAGACTAGACTGTAATAACTACAGACTAGATACAATAACTTTCTGAACTGGAATGTAATAACTCTCCAGATACTACAGACTAGACTGTAATAACTGCAGACTAGAATGTAAATAACGCTCAGAATACTACAGACTAGAATGTAATAACTCTCCAGATACTGACTAGAATGTAATAACTCTCAGACTAGAGACTGTAATAACTACAGACTAGAATGTAATAAATTCACAGACTAGAATGTAATGACTACAGACTAGAATGTAATAACTCTCATATACTAGACTAGACTGAATAACTAAGATACTAGCAGACTAGACTGTAGAATGTAATAACTCCTCATACTACAGACCAGAATGTAATAACTCTCAGATACTACAGACTAGAATGTAATAACCTCAGATACTACAGACTAGAATGTAATAACTACAGACTAGAATGTAATAACTCTCAGATACTACTACAGACTAGAATGTAATAACTCTCAGATACTGACACTAGAATGCCAATAACTCTCAGATACTACAGACTAGACTGTAATAACTCTCAGAATACTACAGACTAGACTGTAATAACTCTCAGATACTACACTAGAATGTAACTCTACAGACTAGAATGTAATAACTCAGACTAGAATGTAATAACTCTCTCAGATACCACACTAGAATGCACTACAGACTAGAATGTAATAACTCTCATATACTACAGACTAGAATGTAATAACTACAGACTAGAATGTAATACTACAGACTAGAATGTAATAACTAAGGACTAGAATGTAATACACACTAGAATGTAATAACTACAGACTAGAATGTAATAACTCAGATACACAGACTAGAATGTAATAACTGTAATAACTCAGATACTACAGACTAGAATGTAATAACTACAGACTAGAATGTAATAACTCTCAGATACTACAGACTAGAATGTAATAACTACAGACTAGATAATAACTACAGACTAGAATGTAATAACTACAGACTAGAATGTAATAACTCTCAGATAGACTATGTGTAATAACTCTCGACAGACTAGAATGTAATAACTACAGACTAGAATGTAATAACTCTCAGATACTACAGACTAGGAATAACTAAGACTAACTGTAATAACTCTCAGATACTACAGACAAGAATGTAATAACTAGAATGTAATAACTCTCAGATACTACAGACTAGAATGTAATAACTACAGACTAGAATGTAATAACTCTCAGATACTACAGACTAGAATGTAATAACTCTCAGATACTACAGACTAGAATGTAATAACTACAGACTAAATGTAATAACTCTCAGATACTACAGACTAGAATGTAATAACTCTCAGATACTACAGACTAGACTGTAATAACTATCAGATACTACAGACCAGACTGTAATAACTATCAGATACTACAGACTAGAATGTAATAACTCTAAATCAGATACTTTACAGATTCCTGAAAAGGTGGGGTTTCAGGTGTCTCCCATATTGACTCCAGTCCTAGAGGGAGTTTGTTCCTACATAACTCTCAGACTAGACTGTAATAACTCTCAGATACTACAGACTAGAATGTAATAACTACAGACTAGAATGTAATAACTCTCAGATACTACACACTAGAATGTAATAACTATCAGATATGTAATACAGATACTAGACTGTAATAACTCTCAGATACTACAGACTAGGAATGTAATAACTACAGACTAGAATGTAATAACTCTCAGATACTACAGACTAGAATGTAATAACTACAGACTAGAATGTAATAACTCTCAGATACTACAGACTAGAATGTAATAACTACAGACAGATAACTACAGACTAGAATGTATTACAGACTGTAATAACTCTCAGATGCAGACTAGAATGTAAATAACTCTCAGACTAGAATGTAAATGACTCTCACAGACTAGACTGTAATAACTCAGATACTACAGACTAGAACGTAATGACTACAGACTAGACTGTAATAACTCTCAGATACTACAGACTAGAATGTAATAACTCTCAGATACTATGACTAGACTGTAATAACTGCAGACTAGAATGTAATAACTCTCCGATACTACAGACTAGAATGTAATAACTCTCAGATACTACAGACTAGAATGTAATAACTGATACAGACTAGAATGTAATAACTCTCAGATACAGACTAGACTGTAATAACTGCAGACTAGAATGTAATAACTCTCAGATACTACAGACTAGAATGTAATAACTCTCAGATACTACAGACTAGACTGTAATAACTACAGACTAGACTGTAATAACTACAGACTAGAATGTAATAACTACAGACTAGAATGTAATAACTCTCAGATACTACAGACTAGAATGTAATAACTAGACTCAGATACTACAGACTAGAATGTAATAACTACAGACTCTGTAATAACTCTCATATACTACAGACTAGAATGTAATAACTGCAGACTAGACTCTATATAACATATACTACAGACTAGAATGTAATAAATTTCAGATGCTACAGACTAGAATGTAATAACTCTCAGATACTACAGACTAGAATGTAATAACTCTCAGATACTACAGACTAGAATGTAATAACTCTCAGATACTACAGACTAGAATGTAATAACTCTCAGATACTACAGACTAGAATGTAATAACTACAGACTAGACTGTAATAACTCTCAGATACTACAGACTAGAATGTAATAACTGCAGACTATAATGTAATAACTCTCAGATACTACACACTAGAATGTAATAACTCATATACTACACACTAGAATGTAATAACTCTCAGATACTACAGACTAGAATGTAATAACTACAGACTAGAATGTAATAACTCTCAGATACTACAGACTAGAATGTAATAACTCTCACACAGACTAGAAATGTAATAACTCTCAGATACTACAGACTAGAATGTAATAACTACAGACTAGAATGTAATAACTCTCAGATACTACAGACTAGAATGTAATAACTCTCAGATACTACAGACTAGAATGTAATAACTCTCATATACAGACTAGAATGTAATAACGCTCAGATACTACAGACTAGAATGTAATAACTACAGACTAGACTGTAATAACTACAGACTAGAATGTAATAACTACAGACTAGACTGTAATAACTACAGACAGACTACAGACTAGAATGTAATGACTACAGACTAGAATGTAATAACTCTCAGATACTACAGACTAGAATGTAATGACTACAGACTAGAATGTAATAACTCTCATATACAGACTAGAATGTAATAACTCTCAGATACTACAGACTAGAATGTAATAACTACAGACTAGAATGTAATAACTCTCAGATACTACAGACTAGAATGTAATAACTCTCAGATACTACAGACTAGAATGTAATAACTACAGACTAGAATGTAATAACTCTCAGATACTACAGACTAGAATGTAATAACTCAGACTAGTTTAAGTCAGATACTACAGACTAGAATGTAATAACTACAGATTAGAATGTAATAACTACAGATACTAGACTAGAATGTAATAACTCTCAGATACTACAGACTAGAATGTAATGACTACAGACTAGAATGTAATAACTCTCTCTCAGATACTTCACACTAGAATGTACTACAGACTAGAATGTAATAACTCTCAGATACTACAGACTAGAATGTAATAACTACAGACTAGAATGTAATAACTCTCAGATACTAGAATGTAATAACTCTCAGATACTACACACTAGAATGTAATAACTGCAGACTAGAATGTAATAACTCAGATACTACAGACTAGAATGTAATAACTACAGACTAGAATGTAATAACTCTCAGATACTACAGACTAGAATGTAATAACTCTCAGATACTACACACTAGAATGTAATAACTACAGACTAGAATGTAATAACTCTCAGATACAGACTAGAATGTAATAACTCTCAGATACTAGATAATACAGATACTAGAATGTAATAACTACAGACTAGAATGTAATAACTCTCAGATACTACAGACTAGAATGTAATAACTCTCAGATACTACAGACTAGAATGTAATAACTCTCAGATACTACAGACTAGAATGTAATAACTACAGATACTAGACTAAGTCATTTAGACTAGAATGTAATAACTCTCAGATACTACAGACTAGAATGTAATAACTAGATAGACTAGACTGTAATAACTCTCAGACTAGAATGTAATAACTACAGACTAGAATGTAATACTAGACTAGAATGTAATAACTCTCAGATACTACAGACTAGAATGTAATAACTTCAGACTAGAATGTAATAACTCTCAGATACTACAGACTAGAATGTAATAACTAAAGACTAGAATGTAATAACTCTCAGATACTACAGACTAGAATGTAATAACTACAGACTAGAATGTAATAACTACAGACTCTCTCAGATACTACAGACTAGAATGTAATAACTCAGACTAGATACTACAGACTAGACTGTGTAATAACTATCAGATACTACAGACTAGAATGTATGACTACAGACTAGAATGTAATAACTAATAACTATCAGTAATAACTCTCAGATACTACAGACTAGAATGTAATAACTACAGACTAGAATGTAATAACTCTCAGATACTAGATAGAATGTACAGACTAGAATGTAATAACTCTCAGATACTACAGACTAGAATGTAATAACTCATCAGATACTACAGACTAGACTGTAATAACTCTCAGATACAGACTAGAATGTAATAACTAGATACTACAGACTAGAATGTAATAACTCCAGATACTACAGACTAGAATGTAATAACTACAGACTAGATGTAATAACTACAGACTAGAATGTAATAACTACAGACTAGAATGTAATAACTCTCAGATACTACAGACTAGAATGTAATAACTCTCAGATACTACAGACTAGACTGTAATAACTATCAGATACAGACTAGACTGTAATAACTCTCAGATACTACAGACTAGAATGTAATAACTACAGACTAGACTGTAATAACTCTCAGATACTACACACTAGAATGTAATAACTCTCAGATACTACAGACTAGAATGTAATAACTCTCTACAGACTAGAATGTAATAACTCTGTAATAACTACTACAGACTAGAATGTAATAACTCTCAGATACTACAGACTAGAATGTACTACAGACTAGAATGTAATAACTCTCAGATACTACAGACTAGAATGTAATAACTCTCAGATACTACAGACTAGAATGTAATAACTCTCAGATACTACAGACTAGAATGTAATAACTCTCAGATACTACAGACTAGAATGTAATAACTGCAGACTAGACTGTAATAACTCTCAATGATACTACAGACTAGACTGTAATAACTCTCAGATACTACTAGACTAGAATGTAATAACTCTCATATACTACAGACTAGAATGTAATAACTACTCAGATACTACAGACTAGAATGTAATAACTCTCAGATACTACAGACTAGAATGTAATAACTACAGACTAGAATGTAATAACTACAGACTCTCAGATGTAATAACTACAGACTAGAATGTAATAACTCTCAGATACTACAGACTAGAATGTAATAACTACAGACTATGTAATAACTCTCAGATACTACAGACTAGAATGTAATAACTCTCAGATACTACAGACTAGAATGTAATAACTCTCAGATACTACAGACTAGAATGTAATAACTACAGACTAGAATGTAATAACTCTCAGATACTACAGACTAGAATGTAATAACTCTCAGATACTACACACTAGACTGTAATAACTATCAGATACTACAGACTAGAATGTAATAACTCTCAGATACTACAGACTAGACTGTAATAACTCTCAGATACTACAGACTAGAATGTAATAACTACAGACTAGAATGTAATAACTCTCAGACTAGAATGTAATAACTCTCAGATACTACAGACTAGAATGTAATAACTGTAATAACTCTCCAGATACACAGACTAGAATGTAATAACTACAGTAGATGTAACTCTCTAGATAATAACTACAGACTAGAATGTAATAACTACAGATACTAACTAGAATGTAATAACTCTCAGATACTACAGACTAGAATGTAATAACTCTCAGATACTACAGACTAGAATGTAATAACTGCAGACTAGAATGTAATAACTCAGATACTGACTAGATAATAACTCAGACTAGACTGTAATAACTACAGACTAGAATGTAATAACTACAGACTAGACTGTAATAACTACAGACTAGAATGTAATAACTACAGACTAGAATGTAATGACTACAGACTAGAATGTAATAACTCTCAGATACTACAGACTAGAATGTAATGACTACAGACTAGACTGTAATAACTCTCATATACTACAGACTAGAATGTAATAACTCTCAGATACTACAGACTAGAATGTAATAACTAGACTAGAATGTAATAACTCTCAGATACTACACACTAGAATGTAATAACTCTCAGATACTACAGACTAGAATGTAATAACTACAGACTAGAATGTAATAACTCTCAGATACTACAGACTAGAATGTAATAACTCTCAGATACTACACACTAGACTGTAATAACTATCAGATACTACAGACTAGACTGTAATAACTCTCAGATACTACAGACTAGAATGTAATAACTCTCAGATACTACACACTAGAATGTAATAACTACAGACTAGAATGTAATAACTCTCAGACTAGAATGTAATAACTCTCAGATACTTCAGACTAGAATGTAATAACTACAGACTAGAATGTAATAACTCTCATATACTACAGACTAGAATGTAATAACTACAGACTAGAATGTAATACTCTCAGACTAGAATGTAATAACTCTCAGATACTACAGACTAGAATGTAATAACTACAGACTAGAATGTAATAACTCTCAGATACTACAGACTAGAATGTAATAACTAGACTAGAATGTAATAACTACAGATACTACAGACTAGAATGTAATAACTACAGACTAGAATGTAATAACTACAGACTAAGAATGTAATAACTACAGACTAGACTGTAATAACTACAGACTAGAATGTAATAACTACAGACTAATGACTACAGACTAGAATGTAATAACTCTCAGATACACAGATACTACAGACTAGAATGTAATAACTCTCAGATACTACAGACTAGAATGTAATAACTCTCAGATACTACAGACTAGAATGTAATAACTACAGACTAGATACTACACACTAGAATAATAACTCTCAGATACTACACACTAGAATGTAATAACTCTCAGATACTACAGACTAGAATGTAATAACTCTCAGATAACTAGACTGTAATAACTCAGATACTACAGACTAGACTGTAATAACTGCAGACTAGAATAACTCTCAGATACTACAGACTAGAATGTAATAACTCTCAGATACTACAGACTATGTAATAACTCAGATACTACAGACTAGAATGTAATAACTACAGACTAGAATGTAATAACTCTCAGATACTACAGACTAGAATGTAATAACTCTCAGATACTACAGACTAGAATGTAATAACTACAGACTAGAATGTAATAACTCTCACTACAGACTAGAATGTAATAACTACAGACTAGACTGTAATAACATAACTACTAGAATGTAATAACTCTCAGATACTACAGACTAGAATGTAATAACTCTCAGATACTACAGACTAGAATGTAATAACTCTCAGATACTACAGACTAGAATGTAATAACTCTCAGATACTACAGACTAGAATGTAATAACTCTCAGATACTACAGACTAGAATGTAATAACTCTCAGATATTAGACTATGTAATAACTAGATACTACAGACTAGAATGTAATAACTCTAGAATGTAATAACAGATACTACAACTAGAATGTAATAACTCTCAGATACTACAGACTAGAATGTAATAACTCTCAGATACTACAGACTAGAATGTAATAACAGACTACAGAATGTAATAACTCTCAGATACTACAGACTAGAATGTAATAACTACAGACTAGAATGTAATAACTCTCAGATACTACAGACTAGAATGTAATAACTACAGACTAGAATGTAATAACTCTCAGATACTACAGACTAGAATGTAATAACTCTCAGATACTACAGACTAGAATGTAATAACTCTCAGATACTACAGACTAGAATGTAATAACTACAGACTAGAATGTAATAACTATACAGACTAGAATGTAATAACTACAGACTAGAATGTAATAACTACAGACTAGAATGTAATACTACAGACTAGAATGTAATAACTACAGACTAGAATGTAATAACTCTCAGATACTACAGACTAGAATGTAATAACTACAGACTAGACTGTAATAACTACTACAGACTAGAATGTAATAACTCTCAGATACTACAGACTACTACAGACTAGAATGTAATAACTCTCAGATACTACAGACTAGAATGTAATAACTCTCAGATACTACAGACTAGAATGTAATAACTACAGACTAGAATGTAATAACTCTCAGATACTACAGACTAGAATGTAATAACTCTCAGATACTACACACTAGAATGTAATAACTCTCAGATACTACAGACTAGAATGTAATAACTCTCAGATACTAGAATGTAATAACTCTCAGATACTACAGACTAGAATGTAATAACTACAGACTAGAATGTAATAACTACAGACTAGAATGTAATAACTCTCAGATACTACAGACTAGAATGTAATAACTACAGACTAGAATGTAATAACTCTCAGATACTACAGACTAGAATGTAATAACTACAGACTAGAATGTAATAACTAGACTAGAATGTAATAACTCTCAGATACTACAGACTAGAATGTAATAACTACAGACTAGAATGTAATAACTCTCAGATACTACAGACTAGAATGTAATACTACAGACTAGACTGTAATAACTCTCATATACTACAGACTAGAATGTAATAACTCTCAGATACTACAGACTAGAATGTAATAACTACAGACTAGAATGTAATAACTCTCAGATACTACAGACTAGAATGTAATAACTCTCAGATACTACACACTAGAATGTAATAACTACAGACTAGAATGTAATAACTCTCAGATACTACAGACTAGAATGTAATAACTCTCAGATACTACAGACTAGAATGTAATAACTGCAGACTAGAATGTAATAACTCTCAGATACTACAGACTAGAATGTAATAACTCTCATAGACTAGAATGTAATAACTCTCAGATACTACAGACTAGAATGTAATAACTACAGACTAGAATGTAATAACTCTCAGATACTACAGACTAGAATGTAATAACTAGAATGTAATCTCAGATACTACAGACTAGAATGTAATAACTCTCATACTACAGACTAGAATGTAATAACTCTCAGATACTACAGACTAGAATGTAATGATGACTACAGACTAGAATGTAATAACTCTCAGATACTACACACTAGAATGTACAGACTAGAAATAACTACTCTAGATACTACAGATAACTACAGACTAGAATGTAATAACTCTCAGATACTACAGACTAGAATGTAATAACTACAGACTAGAATGTAATAACTCTCAGATACTACAGACTAGAATGTAATAACTACTGATAACACACTAGAATGTAATAACTACAGACTAGAATGTAATAACTCTCATATACTACAGACTAGAATGTAATAACTCTCAGATACTACAGACTAGAATGTAATAACTACAGACTAGAATGTAATAACTCTCAGATACTACAGACTAGAATGTAATAACTGCAGACTATAATGTAATAACTCTCAGATACTACAGACTAGAATGTAGATAACTACAGACTAGAATGTAATAACTCTCATATACTACAGACTAGAATGTAATAACTCTCAGATACTACACACTAGAATGTAATAACTCTCATATACTACAGACTAGAATGTAATAACTCTCAGATACTACACACTAGAATGTAATAACTCTCATATACTACAGACTAGAATGTAATAACTACTACAGACTAGAATGTAATAACTACAGACTAGAATGTAATAACTCTCAGATACTACAGACTAGAATGTAATGACTACAGACTAGAATGTAATAACTCTCATATACTACAGACTAGAATGTAATAACTCTCAGATACTACAGACTAGAATGTAATAACTCTCAGATACTAGAATGTAATAACTCTCAGATACTACACACTAGAATGTAATAACTCTCACAGACTAGAATGTAATAACTAGATACTACAGACTAGAATGTAATAACTCTCTCAGAGACTACAGACTAGACTGTAATAACTCTCAGATACTACAGACTAGAATGTAATAACTACAGACTAGAATGTAATAACTCTTACTACAGACTAGAATGTAATAACTCTCAGATACTACAGACTAGAATGTAATAACTACAGACTAGAATGTAATAACTCTCAGATACTACAGACTAGAATGTAATAACTCTCAGATACCAGACTAGAATGTACAACTAGACTAGAATCTAATAACTCTACAGACTAGAATGTAATAACTCTCAGATACTACAGACTAGAATGTAATAACTCTCAGATACTACAGACTAGAATGTAATAACTCTCAGATACTACAGACTAGAATGTAATAACTCTCAGATAGACTGAATGTAATAACTCTCAGATACTACAGACTAGAATGTAATAACTCTCAGATACTACAGACTAGAATGTAATAACTACAGACTAGAATGTAATAACTCTCAGATACTACAGACTAGAATGTAATAACTGCAGACTAGAATGTAATAACTCTCAGATACTACAGACTAGAATGTAAACTAACTACAGACTAGAATGTAATAACTCTCAGATACTACAGACTAGAATGTAATAACTACAGACTAGAATGTAATAACTCTCAGATACTACAGACTAGAATGTAATAACTCTCAGATACTACAGACTAGAATGTAATAACTACAGACTAGAATGTAATAACTCTCAGATACTACAGACTAGAATGTAATAACTACAGATACTACAGACTAGAATGTAATAAGACTAGAATGTAATAACTCTCAGATACTACAGACTAGAATGTAATAACTACAGACTAGAATGTAATAACTCTAGAATGTAATAACTACAGACTAGAATGATACTACAGACTAGAATGTAATAATACTACAGACTAGAATGTAATAACTCTCAGATACACAGATACTACAGACTAGAATGTAATAACTCTCATATACTACAGACTAGAATGTAATAACTCTCAGATACTACAGACTAGAATGTAATAACTACAGACTAGAATGTAATAACTCTCAGATACTACAGACTAGAATGTAATAACTCTCAGATACTACAGACTAGAATGTAATAACTACAGACTAGAATGTAATAACTCTCAGATACTACAGACTAGAATGTAATAACTCTCAGATACTACAGACTAGACTGTAATAACTCTCAGATACTACAGACTAGACTGTAATAACTCTCAGATACTACAGACTAGACTGTAATAACTCTCAGATACTAGAATGTAATAACTACAGACTAGAATGTAATAACTCTCAGATACTACAGACTAGAATGTAATAACTACAGACTAGAATGTAATAACTCTCACTACAGACTAGAATGTAATAACTACAGACTGAATGTAATAACTCACAGACTAGAATGAATAACTAGACAGACTAGAATGTAATAACTCTCAGATACTACAGACTAGACTGTAATAACTCTCAGATACTACAGACTAGAATGTAATAACTACTACAGACTAGAATGTAATAACTAGAATCAGATACTACAGACTAGAATGTAATAACTCTCAGATACTAGACTAGAATGTAATAACTCTCAGATACTACAGACTAGAATGTAATAACTAACTACAGACTAGAATGTAATAACTCTCAGATACTACAGACTAGAATGTAATAACTCTCAGATACTACAGACTAGAATGTAATAACTCTCAGATACTACAGACTAGAATGTAATAACTCTCAGATACTACAGACTAGAATGTAATAACTCTCAGATACTACAGACTAGAATGTAATAACTACAGACTAGAATGTAATAACTCTCAGATACTACAGACTAGAATGTAATAACTACAGACAGACTGTAATAACTCTCAGACTAGAATGTAATAACTCTCAGATACTACAGACTAGAATGTAATAACTACAGACTAGACTATGTAATAACTCTCACTACAGACTAGAATGTAATAACTCTCAGATACTACAGACTAGAATGTAATAACTCTCAGATACTACAGACTAGAATGTAATAACTCAGATACTACAGACTAGAATGTAATAACTCTCACTACAGACTAGAATGTAATAACTCTCAGATACTACAGACTAGAATGTAATAACTACAGACTAGAATGTAATAACTCTCAGATACTACAGACTAGAATGTAATAACTACAGACTAGAATGTAATAACTCTCAGATACTAGACTAGAATAATAACTACAGACTAGAATGTAATAACTCTCAGATACTACAGACTAGAATGTAATAACTCTCAGATACTACAGACTAGAATGTAATGACTACAGACTAGAATGTAATAACTCTCAGACTACAGACTAGAATGTAATAACTCTCAGATACTACAGACTAGAATGTAATAACTCTCAGATACTACAGACTAGAATGTAATAACTCTCAGATACTACAGACTAGAATGTAATAACTATCAGATACTACAGACTAGAATGTAATAACTCTCAGACTAGAATGTAATAACTCTCATATACTACAGACTAGAATGTAATAACTCTCAGATACTACAGACTAGATTGTAATAACTACAGACTAGAATGTAATAACTCTCAGATACTACAGACTAGAATGTAATAACTAGACTAGAATGTAATAACTCTCAGATACTACAGACTAGAATGTAATAACTACAGACTAGAATGTAATAACTACTACAGACTAGAATGTAATAACTCTCAGATACTACAGACTAGAATGTAATAACTACAGATACTACAGACTAGAATGTAATAACTCTCACAGACTAGAATGTAATAACTCTCAGATACTACACACTAGAATGTAATAACTCTCAGATACTACAGACTAGAATGTAATAACTCTCAGATACTACAGACTAGAATGTAATAACTCTCAGATACTACAGACTAGAATGTAATAACTCTCAGATACTACAGACTAGAATGTAATAACTACAGACTAATGTAATAACTCTCAGATACTACAGACTAGAATGTAATAACTCTCAGATACTACAGACTAGAATGTAATAACTACAGACTAGAATGTAATAACTCTCAGATACTACAGACTAGAATGTAATAACTCTCAGATACTACAGACTAGAATGTAATAACTACAGACTAGAATGTAATAACTCTCAGATACTACAGACTAGAATGTAATAACTACAGACTAGAATGTAATACTACAGACTAGACTGTAATAACTCTCAGATACTACAGACTAGAATGTAATAACTCTCAGATACTACAGACTAGAATGTAATAACTACAGACTAGAATGTAATAACTCTCAGATACTACAGACTAGAATGTAATAACTCTCAGATACTACAGACTAGAATGTAATAACTACAGACTAGAATGTAATAACTCTCAGATACTACAGACTAGAATGTAATAACTCTCAGATACTACACACTAGAATGTAATAACTCTCAGATACTAGACTAGACTGTAATAACTCAGACAGATACTACAGACTAGAATGTAATAACTCTCAGATACTACACACTAGAATGTAATAACTACAGACTAGAATGTAATACTACAGACTAGAATGTAATAACTCTCAGATACTACAGACTAGAATGTAATAACTACAGACTAGAATGTAATAACTCTCAGATACTACAGACTAGAATGTAATAACTCTCAGATACTACAGACTAGAATGTAATAACTGCAGACTAGAATGTAATAACTCTCAGATACTACAGACTAGAATGTAATGTACAGACTAGACTGAATCAATAACTACAGACTAGAATGTAATAACTACAGACTAGACTGTAATAACTACAGACTAGAATGTAATAACTCAGACTAGAATGTAATGACTACAGACTAGAATGTAATAACTCTCAGATACTACAGACTAGAATGTAATGACTACAGACTAGACTGTAATAACTCTCAGATACTACAGACTAGAATGTAATAACTCTCAGATACTACAGACTAGAATGTAATAACTCTCAGATACTACAGACTAGAATGTAATAACTCTCAGATACTACTACACACTAGAATGTAATAACTCTCAGATACTACAGACTAGAATGTAATAACTCTCAGATACTACACACTAGAATGTAATAACTCTCAGATACTACACATAGAATGTAATAACTACAGACTAGAATGTAATAACTCTCAGACTAGAATGTAATAACTCTCAGATACTACAGACTAGAATGTAATAACTACAGACTAGAATGTAATAACTCTCAGATACTACAGACTAGAATGTAATAACTACAGACTAGAATGTAATAAGACTAGAATGTAATAACTCTCAGATACTACAGACTAGAATGTAATAACTACATACTAGAATGTAATAACTCTCAGATACTACACACTAGAATGTAATAACTGCAGACTAGAATGTAATAACTCTCAGATACTACAGACTAGAATGTAATAACTACAGACTAGAATGTAATAACTACAGACTAGAATGTAATGACTACAGACTAGACTGTAATAACTACAGACTAGAATGTAATAACTACAGACTAGAATGTAATACTACAGACTAGATGTAATAACTCTCAGATACTACAGACTAGAATGTAATAACAGACTAGACTGTAATAACTCTCAGATACTACAGACTAGAATGTAATAACTCTCAGATACTACAGACTAGAATGTAATAACTACAGACTAGAATGTAATAACTCTCAGATACTACACACTAGAATGTAATAACTCTCAGATACTACAGACTAGAATGTAATAACTACAGACTAGAATGTAATAACTCTCAGATACTACAGACTAGAATGTAATAACTCTCAGATACTACAGACTAGAATGTAATAACTCTCAGATACTACACACTAGACTGTAATAACTATCAGATACTACAGACTAGAATGTAATAACTCTCAGATACTACAGACTAGAATGTAATAACTACAGACTAGAATGTAATAACTCTCAGACTAGAATGTAATAACTCTCAGATACTACAGACTAGAATGTAATAACTACAGACTAGAATGTAATAACTCTCAGATACTACAGACTAGAATGTAATAACTCTCAGATACTACAGACTAGAATGTAATAACTACAGACTAGAATGTAATAACTCTCAGATACTACAGACTAGAATGTAATAACTACAGACTAGACTGTAATAACTACAGACTAGAATGTAATAACTACAGACAGACTGAATAACTACAGACTAGAATGTAATAACTACAGACTAGAATGTAATGACTACAGACTAGAATGTAATAACTCTCAGATACTACAGACTAGAATGTAATAACTACAGACTAGAATGTAATAACTCTCATATACTACAGACTAGAATGTAATAACTCTCAGATACTACAGACTAGAATGTAATAACTACAGACTAGAATGTAATAACAGATACTACAGACTAGAATGTAATAACTCTCAGATACTAATAACTACAGACTAGAATGTAATAACTCTCAGATACTACAGACTAGAATGTAATAACTCTCAGATACTACACACTAGACTGTAATAACTATCAGATACTACAGACTAGACTGTAATAACTCTCAGATACTACAGACTAGACTGTAATAACTCTCAGATACTACACACTAGAATGTAATAACTACAGACTAGAATGTAATAACTCTCAGACTAGAATGTAATAACTCTCAGATACTTCAGACTAGAATGTAATAACTCTCAGACTAGAATGTAATAACTCTCAGATACTTCAGACTAGAATGTAATAACTACAGACTAGAATGTAATACCTCTCAGACTAGAATGTAATAACTCTCAGATACTACAGACTAGAATGTAATAACTACAGACTAGAATGTAATAACTCTCAGATACTACAGACTAGAATGTAATAACTACAGACTAGAATGTAATAACTCTCAGATACTACAGACTAGAATGTAATAACTCTCAGATACTACAGACTAGAATGTAATAACTGCAGACTAGAATGTAATAACAGATACTACAGACTAGAATGTAATAACTACAGACTAGACTGTAATAACTACAGACTAGAATGTAATAACTACAGACTAGACTGTACAGACTAGAATGTAATAACTACAGACTAGAATGTAATGACTACAGACTAGAATGTAATAACTCTCAGATACTACAGACTAGAATGTAATACTACAGACTAGACTGTAATAACTCTCATATACTACAGACTAGAATGTAATAACTCTCAGATACTACAGACTAGAATGTAATAACTACAGACTAGAATGTAATAACTCTCAGATACTACAGACTAGAATGTAATAACTCTCAGATACTACAGACTAGAATGTAATAACTACAGACTAGAATGTAATAACTCTCAGATACTACAGACTAGAATGTAATAACTCTCAGATACTACACACTAGACTGTAATAACTATCAGATACTACAGACTAGACTGTAATAACTCTCAGATACTACAGACTAGACTGTAATAACTCTCAGATACTACACACTAGAATGTAATAACTACAGACTAGAATGTAATAACTCTCAGACTAGAATGTAATAACTCTCAGATACTACAGACTAGAATGTAATAACTACAGACTAGAATGTAATAACTCTCATATACTACAGACTAGAATGTAATAACTACAGACTAGAATGTAATACTCTCAGACTAGAATGTAATAACTCTCAGATACTACAGACTAGAATGTAATAACTACAGACTAGAATGTAATAACTCTCAGATACTACAGACTAGAATGTAATAACTGCAGACTAGAATGTAATAACTCTCAGATACTACAGACTAGAATGTAATAACTACAGACAGACTGTAATAACTACAGACTAGAATGTAATAACTACAGACTAGACTGTAATACTACAGACTAGAATGTAATAACTACAGACTAGAATGTAATGACTACAGACTAGATGTAATAACTCTCAGATACTACAGACTAGAATGTAATGACTACAGACTAGACTGTAATAACTCTCATATACTACAGACTAGAATGTAATAACTCTCAGATACTACAGACTAGAATGTAATAACTACAGACTAGAATGTAATAACTCTCAGATACTACACACTAGAATGTAATAACTCTCAGATACTACACACTAGAATGTAATAACTCTCAGATACTACAGACTAGAATGTAATAACTCTCAGATACTACAGACTAGACTGTAATAACTGCTAGAATGTAATAACTCTCAGATACTACAGACTAGAATGTAATAACTCTCAGATACTACAGACTAGACTGTAATAACTACAGACTAGAATGTAATAACTACAGACTAGAATGTAATGACTACAGACTAGAATGTAATAACTCTCAGATACTACAGACTAGAATGTAATAACTCTCAGATACTACAGACTACAGACTAGACTGTAATAACTCTCATATACTACAGACTAGAATGTAATAACTACAGACTAGACTGTAATAACTCTCATATACTACAGACTAGAATGTAATAACTCTCAGATACTACAGACTAGAATGTAATAACTCTCAGATACTACAGACTAGAATGTAATAACTCTCAGATACTACAGACTAGAATGTAATAACTCTCAGATACTACAAACTAGAATGTAATAACTCTCAGATACTACAGACTAGAATGTAATAACTACAGACTAGACTGTAATAACTCTCAGATACTACAGACTAGAATGTAATAACTGCAGACTATAATGTAATAACTCTCAGATACTACACACTAGAATGTAATAACTCTCAGATACTACAGACTAGAATGTAATAACTCTCAGATACTACAGACTAGAATGTAATAACTACTAGAATGTAATAACTCTCTACAGACTAGAATGTAATAACTACAGACTAGAATGTAATAACTCTCACTACAGACTAGAATGTAATAACTCTCTAGATACTAGATACTACAGACTAGAATGTAATAACTCTCAGATACTACAGACTAGAATGTAATAACTGCAGACTAGAATGTAATAACTCTCAGATACTACAGACTAGAATGTAATAACTACAGACTAGACTGTAATAACTACAGACTAGAATGTAATAACTACAGACTAGACTGTAATAACTACAGACTAGAATGTAATAACTACAGACTAGAATGTAATGACTACAGACTAGAATGTAATAACTGATACTACAGACTAGAATGTAATACTACAGACTAGAATGTAATAACTCTCAGATACTACAGACTAGAATGTAATAACTCTCATACTACAGACTAGAATGTAATAACTCTCAGATACTACAGACTAGAAACTGTAATAACTACAGACTAGAATGTAATAACTCTCAGATACTACAGACTAGAATGTAATAACTCTCAGATACTACAGACTAGAATGTAATAACTATCAGATACTACAGACTAGAATGTAATAACTCTCAGATACTACAGACTAGAATGTAATAACTCTCAGATACTACACACTAGAATGTAATAACTACAGACTAGAATAGACAGACTAGAATGTAATAACTCTCAGATACTACAGACTAGAATGTAATAACTACAGACTAGAATGTAATAACTCTCAGATACTACAGACTAGAATGTAATAACTACAGACTACTAGACTAGAATGTAATAACTCTCAGATACTACAGACTAGATTGTAATAACTACAGACTAGAATGTAATAACTCTCAGATACTACAGACTAGAATGTAATAACTAGATACTACAGACTAGAATGTAATAACTACAGACTAGAATGTAATACTACAGACTAGATGTAATAACTCTCAGATACTACAGACTAGAATGTAATGACTACAGACTAGACTGTAATAACTCTCAGATACTACAGACTAGAATGTAATAACTCTCAGATACTACAGACTAGAATGTAATAACTACAGACTAGACTAGACTGTAATAACTCTCAGATACTACAGACTAGAATGTAATAACTCTCAGATACTACAGACTAGAATGTAATAACTACAGACTAGAATGTAATAACTCTCAGATACTACAGACTAGAATGTAATAACTCTCAGATACTACACACTAGACTGTAATAACTACAGATACTAGACTAGAATGTAATAACTCTCAGATACTACAGACTAGACTGTAATAACTCTCAGATACTACAGACTAGAATGTAATAACTACAGACTAGAATGTAATAACTCTCAGACTAGAATGTAATAACTCTCAGATACTACAGACTAGAATGTAATAACTACAGACTAGAATGTAATAACTCTCAGATACTACAGACTAGAATGTAATAACTCTCAGATACTACAGACTAGAATGTAATAACTGCAGACTAGAATGTAATAACTCTCAGATACTACAGACTAGAATGTAATAACTACAGACTAGACTGTAATAACTACAGACTAGAATGTAATAACTACAGACTAGACTGTAATAACTACAGACTAAATGTAACTACAGACTAGAATGTAATGACTACAGACTAGAATGTAATAACTCTCAGATACTACAGACTAGAATGTAATGACTACAGACTAGACTGTAATAACTCTCATATACTACAGACTAGAATGTAATAACTCTCAGATACTACAGACTAGAATGTAATAACTACAGACTAGAATAATAACTCTCAGATACTACACACTAGAATGTAATAACTCTCAGATACTACAGACTAGAATGTAATAACAGAATGTAATAACTCTCAGATACTACAGACTAGAATGTAATAACTCTCAGATACTACACACTAGACTGTAATAACTATCAGATACTACAGACTAGAATGTAATACTAACTAGACTGTAATAACTCAGATACTACAGACTAGAATGTAATAACTCAGACTAGAATGTAATACTACACACTAGAATGTAATAACTCTCAGATACTACAGACTAGAATGTAATAACTACAGACTAGAATGTAATAACTCTCAGATACTACACACTAGAATGTAATAACTACAGACTAGAATGTAATAACTCTCAGACTAGAATGTAATAACTCTCAGATACTTCAGACTAGAATGTAATAACTACAGACTAGAATGTAATAACTCTCAGATACTACAGACTAGAATGTAATAACTGCAGACTAGAATGTAATAACGCTCAGATACTACAGACTAGATTGTAATAACTACAGACTAGACTGTAATAACTACAGACTAGACTGTAATAACTACAGACTAGAATGTAATAACTACAGACTAGAATGTAATAACTACAGACTAGAATGTAATACTACAGACTAGATGTGTAATAACTCTCAGATACTACAGACTAGAATGTAATGACTACAGACTAGACTGTAATAACTCTCATATACTACAGACTAGAATGTAATAACTCTCAGATACTACAGACTAGAATGTAATAACTACAGACTAGAATGTAATAACTCTCAGATACTACAGACTAGAATGTAATAACTCTCAGATACTACAGACTAGAATGTAATAACTCTCAGATACTACACACTAGAATGTAATAACTCTCAGATACTACAGACTAGACTGTAATAACTACAGACTAGAATGTAATAACTCTCAGATACTACAGACTAGAATGTAATAACTCTCAGATACTACAGACTAGAATGTAATAACTACAGATAGACTGTAATAACTACAGACTAGAATGTAATAACTGCAGACTAGAATGTAATAACTCTCAGATACTGCAGACTAGAATGTAATAACTCTCAGATACTACAGACTAGAATGTAATAACTACAGACTAGACTGTAATAACTCTCATATACTACAGACTAGAATGTAATAACTACAGACTAGACTGTAATAACTACTACAGACTAGAATGTAATAACTCTCAGATACTACAGACTAGAATGTAATAACTCTCAGATACTACAGACTAGAATGTAATAACTCTCAGATACTACAGACTAGAATGTAATAACTCTCAGATACTACAGACTAGAATGTAATAACTCTCAGATACTACAGACTAGAATGTAATAACTCAGACTAGACAATAACTCTCAGATACTACAGACTAGAATGTAATAACTAACTATAATGTAATAACTCTCAGATACTACACACTAGAATGTAATAACTCTCATATACTACAGACTAGAATGTAATAACTCTCAGATACTACAGACTAGAATGTAATAACTACAGACTAGAATGTAATAACTCTCAGATACTACAGACTAGAATGTAATAACTACAGACTAGAATGTAATAACTACAGACTAGAATGTAATAACTCTCAGATACTACAGACTAGAATGTAATAACTCTCAGATACTACAGACTAGAATGTAATAACTACAGACTAGAATGTAATAACGTAATACTACAGACTAGAATGTAATAACTCAGACTAGAATACTACAGACTAGAATGTAATAACTACAGACTAGAATGTAATAACTCTCAGATACTACAGACTAGAATGTAATAACTACAGACTAGAATGTAATAACTCTCATATACTACAGACTAGAATGTAATAACTCTCAGATACTACAGACTAGAATGTAATAACTAGATACTACAGACTAGAATGACTAGAATGTAACTCTCAGATACTACAGACTAGAATGTAATAACTCTCAGATACTACACACTAGACTGTAATAACTATCAGATACTACAGACTAGACTGTAATAACTCTCAGATACTACAGACTAGACTGTAATAACTCTCAGATACTACACACTAGAATGTAATAACTACAGACTAGAATGTAATAACTCTCAGACTAGAATGTAATAACTCTCAGATACTTCAGACTAGAATGTAATAACTACAGACTAGAATGTAATAACTCTCATATACTACAGACTAGAATGTAATAACTACAGACTAGAATGTAATACAGACTAGAATGTAATAACTCTCAGATACTACAGACTAGAATGTAATAACTACAGACTAGAATGTAATAACTCTCAGATACTACAGACTAGAATGTAATAACTCTCAGATACTACAGACTAGAATGTAATAACTGCAGACTAGAATGTAATAACGCTCAGATACTACAGACTAGAATGTAATAACTACAGACTAGACTGTAATAACTACAGACTAGAATGTAATAACTACAGACTAGACTGTAATAACTACAGACTAGAATGTAATAACTACAGACTAGAATGTAATGACTACAGACTAGAATGTAATAACTCTCAGATACTACAGACTAGAATGTAATGACTACAGACTAGACTGTAATAACTCTCATATACTACAGACTAGAATGTAATAACTCTCAGATACTACAGACTAGAATGTAATAACTACAGACTAGAATGTAATAACTCTCAGATACTACACACTAGAATGTAATAACTCTCAGATACTACAGACTAGAATGTAATAACTACAGACTAGAATGTAATAACTCTCAGATACTACAGACTAGAATGTAATAACTCTCAGATACTACACACTAGACTGTAATAACTATCAGATACTACAGACTAGAATGTAATAACTCTCAGATACTACAGACTAGACTGTAATAACTCTCAGATACTACACACTAGAATGTAATAACTACAGACTAGAATGTAATAACTACAGACTAGAATGTAATAACTCTCAGATACTACACACTAGAATGTAATAACTACAGACTAGAATGTAATAACTCTCAGACTAGAATGTAATAACTCTCAGATACTTCAGACTAGAATGTAATAACTACAGACTAGAATGTAATACCTCTCAGACTAGAATGTAATAACTACAGACTAGAATGTAATAACTGCAGACTAGAATGTAATAACTACTACAGACTAGAATACTACAGACTAGACTGTAATAACTACAGACTAGAATGTAATAACTACAGACTAGACTGTAATAACTACAGACTAGAATGTAATAACTACAGACTAGAATGTAATACTACAGACTAGAATGTAATAACTCTCAGATACTACAGACTAGAATGTAATGAACTCTCAGACTACACTAGACTGTAATAACTCTCATATACTACAGACTAGAATGTAATAACTCTCAGATACTACAGACTAGAATGACTAGAATGTAATAACTCTCAGATACTACACACTAGAATGTAATAACTCTCAGATACTACAGACTAGAATGTAATAACTACAGACTAGAATGTAATAACAGATACTACAGACTAGAATGTAATAACTCTCAGATACTACAGACTAGAATGTAATAACTCTCAGATACTACAGACTAGAATGTAATAACTCTCAGATACTACAGACTAGAATGTAATAACTACTACAGACTAGAATGTAATAACTACAGACTAGAATGTAATAACTCTCAGATGTAATAACTCTCAGATACTAGACTAGAATGTAATAACTACAGACTAGAATGTAATAACTCTCAGATACTACAGACTAGAATGTAATAACTACAGACTAGAATGTAATACAGACTAGAATGTAATAACTCTCAGATACTACAGACTAGAATGTAATAACTACAGACTAGAATGTAATAACTCTCAGATACTACAGACTAGAATGTAATAACTGCAGACTAGAATGTAATAACTCTCAGATACTACAGACTAGAATGTAATAACTACAGACTAGACTGATACTACAGACTAGAATGTAATAACTACAGACTAGAATGTAATAACTAGACTAGACTGTAATAACTACAGACTAGAATGTAATAACTGCAGACTAGAATGTAATAACTCTCAGATACTGCAGACTAGAATGTAATAACTCTCAGATACTACAGACTAGAATGTAATAACTACAGACTAGACTGTAATAACTCTCAGACTAGAATGTAATAACTACAGACTAGACTGTAATAACTCTCATATACTACAGACTAGAATGTAATAACTCTCAGATACTACAGACTAGAATGTAATAACTCTCAGATACTACAGACTAGAATGTAATAACTCTCACTACAGACTAGAATGTAATAACTCTCAGATACTACAAACTAGAATGTAATAACTCTCAGATACTACAGACTAGAATGTAATAACTCTCAGACTAGAATGTAATAACTCTCAGATACTACAGACTAGAATGTAATAACTACAGACTATAATGTAATAACTCTCAGATACTACAGACTAGAATGTAATAACTCTCAGATACTACAGACTAGAATGTAATAACTCTCAGATACTACAGACTAGAATGTAATAACTAAGACTAGAATGTAATAACTCTCAGATACTACAGACTAGAATGTAATAACTACAGACTAGAATGTAATAACTACAGACTAGAATGTAATAACTCTCAGATACTACAGACTAGAATGTAATAACTCTCAGATACTACAGACTAGAATGTAATAACTGCAGACTAGAATGTAATAACTCTCAGATACTACAGACTAGAATGTGTAATAACTGTAGATACTACAGACTAGAATGTAATAACTACAGACTAGACTGTAATAACTACAGACTAGAATGTAATAACTACAGACTAGAATGTAATGACTACAGACTAGAATGTAATAACTCTCAGATACTACAGACTAGAATGTAATGAGACTAGAATGTAATAACTAACTACAGACTAGAATGTAATAACTCTCAGATACTACAGACTAGAATGTAATAACTCTCAGATACTACAGACTAGAATGTAATAACTACAGACTAGAATGTAATAACTCTCAGATACTACAGACTAGAATGTAATAACTCTCAGATACTACACACTAGAATGTAATAACTATCAGATACTACAGACTAGACTGTAATAACTCTCAGATACTACAGACTAGACTGTAATAACTCTCAGATACTACACACTAGAATGTAATAACTACAGACTAGAATGTAATAACTCAGACTAGAATGTAATAACTCTCAGATACTACAGACTAGAATGTAATAACTACAGACTAGAATGTAATAACTCTCAGATACTACAGACTAGAATGTAATAACTCTCAGATACTACAGACTAGAATGTAATAACTGCAGACTAGAATGTAATAACTCTCAGATACTACAGACTAGAATGTAATAACTACAGACTAGACTGTAATAACTACAGACTAGAATGTAATAACTACAGACTAGACTGTAATAACTACAGACTAGAATGTAATGACTACAGACTAGAATGTAATAACTCTCAGATACTACAGACTAGAATGTAATACTACAGACTAGACTGTAATAACTCTCATATACTACAGACTAGAATGTAATAACTCTCAGATACTACAGACTAGAATGTAATAACTACAGACTAGAATGTAATAACTCTCAGATACTACAGACTAGAATGTAATAACTCTCAGATACTACAGACTAGAATGTAATAACTACAGACTAGAATGTAATAACTCTCAGATACTACAGACTAGAATGTAATAACTCTCAGATACTACACACTAGACTGTAATAACTATCAGATACTACAGACTAGACTGTAATAACTCTCAGATACTACAGACTAGACTGTAATAACTCTCAGATACTACACACTAGAATGTAATAACTACAGACTAGAATGTAATAACTCTCAGACTAGAATGTAATAACTCTCAGATACTTCAGACTAGAATGTAATAACTACAGACTAGAATGTAATAACTCTCAGATACTACAGACTAGAATGTAATAACTACAGACTAGAATGTAATACTCTCAGACTAGAATGTAATAACTCTCAGATACTACAGACTAGAATGTAATAACTACAGACTAGAATGTAATAACTCTCAGATACTACAGACTAGAATGTAATAACTGCAGACTAGAATGTAATAACTCAGATACTACAGACTAGATTGTAATAACTACAGACTAGACTAATAACTACAGACTAGAATGTAATAACTACAGACTAGAATGTAATAACTACAGACTAGAATGTAATGACTACAGACTAGAATGTAATAACTCTCAGATACTACAGACTAGAATGTAATGACTACAGACTAGACTGTAATAACTCTCATATACTACAGACTAGAATGTAATAACTCTCAGATACTACAGACTAGAATGTAATAACTACAGACTAGAATGTAATAACTCTCAGATACTACACACTAGAATGTAATAACTCTCAGATACTACACACTAGAATGTAATAACTCTCAGATACTACACACTAGAATGTAATAACTCTCAGATACTACAGACTAGACTGTAATAACTGCAGACTAGAATGTAATAACTCTCAGATACTACAGACTAGAATGTAATAACTCTCAGATACTACAGACTAGAATGTAATAACTACAGACTAGACTGTAATAACTACAGACTAGAATGTAATAACTGCAGACTAGAATGTAATAACTCTCAGATACTACAGATTAGAATGTAATAACTACAGACTAGACTGTAATAACTCTCATATACTACAGACTAGAATGTAATAACTACAGACTAGACTGTAATAACTCTCATATACTACAGACTAGAATGTAATAACTCTCAGATACTACAGACTAGAATGTAATAACTCTCAGATACTACAGACTAGAATGTAATAACTCTCAGATACTACAGACTAGAATGTAATAACTCTCAGATACTACAAACTAGAATGTAATAACTCTCAGATACTACAGACTAGAATGTAATAACTACAGACTAGACTGTAATAACTCTCAGATACTACAGACTAGAATGTAATAACTGCAGACTATAATGTAATAACTCTCAGATACTACACACTAGAATGTAATAACTCTCATATACTACAGACTAGAATGTAATAACTCTCAGATACTACAGACTAGAATGTAATAACTACAGACTAGAATGTAATAACTCTCAGATACTACAGACTAGAATGTAATAACTACAGACTAGAATGTAATAACTACAGACTAGAATGTAATAACTCTCAGATACTACAGACTAGAATGTAATAACTCTCAGATACTACAGACTAGAATGTAATAACTGCAGACTAGAATGTAATAACGCTCAGATACTACAGACTAGAATGTAATAACTACATACTAGACTGTAATAACTACAGACTAGAATGTAATAACTACAGACTAGACTGTAATAACTACAGACTAGAATGTAATAACTACAGACTAGAATGTAATGACTACAGACTAGAATGTAATAACTCTCAGATACTACAGACTAGAATGTAATGACTACAGACTAGACTGTAATAACTACAGACTAGAATGTAATAACTACAGACTAGAATGTAATGACTACAGACTAGAATGTAATAACTCTCAGATACTACAGACTAGAATGTAATGACTACAGACTAGACTGTAATAACTCTCATATACTACAGACTAGAATGTAATAACTCTCAGATACTACAGACTAGAATGTAATAACTCTCAGATACTACAGACTAGAATGTAATAACTACAGACTAGAATGTAATAACTCTCAGATACTACAGACTAGAATGTAATAACTCTCAGATACTACACACTAGACTGTAATAACTATCAGATACTACAGACTAGACTGTAATAACTCTCAGATACTACACACTAGAATGTAATAACTACAGACTAGAATGTAATAACTCTCAGACTAGAATGTAATAACTCTCAGATACTTCAGACTAGAATGTAATAACTACAGACTAGAATGTAATAACTCTCATATACTACAGACTAGAATGTAATAACTACAGACTAGAATGTAATACCTCTCAGACTAGAATGTAATAACTCTCAGATACTACAGACTAGAATGTAATAACTACAGACTAGAATGTAATAACTCTCAGATACTACAGACTAGAATGTAATAACTCTCAGATACTACAGACTAGAATGTAATAACTGCAGACTAGAATGTAATAACGCTCAGATACTACAGACTAGAATGTAATAACTACAGACTAGACTGTAATAACTACAGACTAGAATGTAATAACTACAGACTAGACTGTAATAACTACAGACTAGAATGTAATGACTACAGACTAGAATGTAATAACTCTCAGATACTACAGACTAGAATGTAATGACTACAGACTAGACTGTAATAACTCTCATATACTACAGACTAGAATGTAATAACTCTCAGATACTACAGACTAGAATGTAATAACTACAGACTAGAATGTAATAACTCTCAGATACTACACACTAGAATGTAATAACTCTCAGATACTACAGACTAGAATGTAATAACTACAGACTAGAATGTAATAACTCTCAGATACTACAGACTAGAATGTAATAACTCTCAGATACTACACACTAGACTGTAATAACTATCAGATACTACAGACTAGACTGTAATAACTCTCAGATACTACAGACTAGACTGTAATAACTCTCAGATACTACACACTAGAATGTAATAACTACAGACTAGAATGTAATAACTCTCAGACTAGAATGTAATAACTCTCAGATACTACAGACTAGAATGTAATAACTACAGACTAGAATGTAATAACTCTCATATACTACAGACTAGAATGTAATAACTCTCAACTACAGACTAGAATGTAATACCTCTCAGACTAGAATGTAATAACTCTCAGATACTACAGACTAGAATGTAATAACTACAGACTAGAATGTAATAACTCTCAGATACTACAGACTAGAATGTAATAACTGCAGACTAGAATGTAATAACGCTCAGATACTACAGACTAGATTGTAATAACTACAGACTAGACTGTAATAACTACAGACTAGAATGTAATAACTACAGACTAGACTGTAATAACTACAGACTAGAATGTAATAACTACAGACTAGAATGTAATGACTACAGACTAGATGTGTAATAACTCTCAGATACTACAGACTAGAATGTAATGACTACAGACTAGACTGTAATAACTCTCATATACTACAGACTAGAATGTAATAACTCTCAGATACTACAGACTAGAATGTAATAACTCTCAGATACTACACACTAGAATGTAATAACTCTCAGATACTACACACTAGAATGTAATAACTCTCAGATACTACAGACTAGACTGTAATAACTGCAGACTAGAATGTAATAACTCTCAGATACTACAGACTAGAATGTAATAACTCTCAGATACTACAGACTAGAATGTAATAACTACAGACTAGACTGTAATAACTACAGACTAGAATGTAATAACTGCAGACTAGAATGTAATAACTCTCAGATACTACAGACTAGAATGTAATAACTACAGACTAGACTGTAATAACTCTCATATACTACAGACTAGAATGTAATAACTACAGACTAGACTGTAATAACTCTCATATACTACAGACTAGAATGTAATAACTCTCAGATACTACAGACTAGAATGTAATAACTCTCAGATACTACAGACTAGAATGTAATAACTCTCAGATACTACAGACTAGAATGTAATAACTCTCAGATACTACAAACTAGAATGTAATAACTCTCAGATACTACAGACTAGAATGTAATAACTACAGACTAGACTGTAATAACTCTCAGATACTACAGACTAGAATGTAATAACTGCAGACTATAATGTAATAACTCTCAGATACTACAGACTAGAATGTAATAACTCTCAGATACTACAGACTAGAATGTAATAACTCTCAGATACTACAGACTAGAATGTAATAACTACAGACTAGAATGTAATAACTCTCAGATACTACAGACTAGAATGTAATAACTACAGACTAGAATGTAATAACTCTCAGATACTACAGACTAGAATGTAATAACTACAGACTAGAATGTAATAACTCTCAGATACTACAGACTAGAATGTAATAACTCTCAGATACTACAGACTAGAATGTAATAACTCTCAGATACTACAGACTAGAATGTAATAACTACAGACTAGAATGTAATAACTCTCAGATACTACAGACTAGAATGTAATAACTCTCAGATACTACACACTAGACTGTAATAACTATCAGACTACAGAATGTAATAACTATCAGATACTACAGACTAGACTGTAATAACTCTCAGATACTACACACTAGAATGTAATAACTACAGACTAGAATGTAATAACTCTCAGACTAGAATGTAATAACTCTCAGATACTACAGACTAGAATGTAATAACTACAGACTAGAATGTAATAACTCTCATATACTACAGACTAGAATGTAATAACTACAGACTAGAATGTAATAACTACAGACTAGAATGTAATAACTCTCAGATACTACAGACTAGAATGTAATAACTACAGACTAGAATGTAATAACTCTCAGATACTACAGACTAGAATGTAATAACTCTCAGATACTACAGACTAGAATGTAATAACTGCAGACTAGAATGTAATAACTCTCAGATACTACAGACTAGAATGTAATAACTACAGACTAGACTGTAATAACTACAGACTAGAATGTAATAACTACAGACTAGACTGTAATAACTACAGACTAGAATGTAATAACTACAGACTAGAATGTAATGACTACAGACTAGAATGTAATAACTCTCAGATACTACAGACTAGAATGTAATGACTACAGACTAGACTGTAATAACTCTCATATACTACAGACTAGAATGTAATAACTCTCAGATACTACAGACTAGAATGTAATAACTACAGACTAGAATGTAATAACTCTCAGATACTACACACTAGAATGTAATAACTCTCAGATACTACAGACTAGAATGTAATAACTACAGACTAGAATGTAATAACTCTCAGATACTACAGACTAGAATGTAATAACTCTCAGATACTACACACTAGACTGTAATAACTATCAGATACTACAGACTAGACTGTAATAACTCTCAGATACTACAGACTAGACTGTAATAACTCTCAGATACTACACACTAGAATGTAATAACTACAGACTAGAATGTAATAACTCTCAGACTAGAATGTAATAACTCTCAGATACTTCAGACTAGAATGTAATAACTACAGACTAGAATGTAATAACTCTCATATACTACAGACTAGAATGTAATAACTACAGACTAGAATGTAATACCTCTCAGACTAGAATGTAATAACTCTCAGATACTACAGACTAGAATGTAATAACTACAGACTAGAATGTAATAACTCTCAGATACTACAGACTAGAATGTAATAACTGCAGACTAGAATGTAATAACGCTCAGATACTACAGACTAGATTGTAATAACTACAGACTAGACTGTAATAACTACAGACTAGAATGTAATAACTACAGACTAGACTGTAATAACTACAGACTAGAATGTAATAACTACAGACTAGAATGTAATGACTACAGACTAGATGTGTAATAACTCTCAGATACTACAGACTAGAATGTAATGACTACAGACTAGACTGTAATAACTCTCATATACTACAGACTAGAATGTAATAACTCTCAGATACTACAGACTAGAATGTAATAACTACAGACTAGAATGTAATAACTCTCAGATACTACACACTAGAATGTAATAACTCTCAGATACTACACACTAGAATGTAATAACTCTCAGATACTACACACTAGAATGTAATAACTCTCAGATACTACAGACTAGACTGTAATAACTGCAGACTAGAATGTAATAACTCTCAGATACTACAGACTAGAATGTAATAACTCTCAGATACTACAGACTAGAATGTAATAACTACAGACTAGACTGTAATAACTACAGACTAGAATGTAATAACTGCAGACTAGAATGTAATAACTCTCAGATACTGCAGACTAGAATGTAATAACTCTCAGATACTACAGATTAGAATGTAATAACTACAGACTAGACTGTAATAACTCTCATATACTACAGACTAGAATGTAATAACTACAGACTAGACTGTAATAACTCTCATATACTACAGACTAGAATGTAATAACTCTCAGATACTACAGACTAGAATGTAATAACTCTCAGATACTACAGACTAGAATGTAATAACTCTCAGATACTACAGACTAGAATGTAATAACTCTCAGATACTACAAACTAGAATGTAATAACTCTCAGATACTACAGACTAGAATGTAATAACTACAGACTAGACTGTAATAACTCTCAGATACTACAGACTAGAATGTAATAACTGCAGACTATAATGTAATAACTCTCAGATACTACACACTAGAATGTAATAACTCTCATATACTACAGACTAGAATGTAATAACTCTCAGATACTACAGACTAGAATGTAATAACTACAGACTAGAATGTAATAACTCTCAGATACTACAGACTAGAATGTAATAACTACAGACTAGAATGTAATAACTCTCAGATACTACAGACTAGAATGTAATAACTACAGACTAGAATGTAATAACTCTCAGATACTACAGACTAGAATGTAATAACTCTCAGATACTACAGACTAGAATGTAATAACTGCAGACTAGAATGTAATAACGCTCAGATACTACAGACTAGAATGTAATAACTACAGACTAGACTGTAATAACTACAGACTAGAATGTAATAACTACAGACTAGACTGTAATAACTACAGACTAGAATGTAATAACTACAGACTAGAATGTAATGACTACAGACTAGAATGTAATAACTCTCAGATACTACAGACTAGAATGTAATGACTACAGACTAGACTGTAATAACTCTCATATACTACAGACTAGAATGTAATAACTCTCAGATACTACAGACTAGAATGTAATAACTACAGACTAGAATGTAATAACTCTCAGATACTACACACTAGAATGTAATAACTCTCAGATACTACAGACTAGAATGTAATAACTACAGACTAGAATGTAATAACTCTCAGATACTACAGACTAGAATGTAATAACTCTCAGATACTACACATAGACTGTAATAACTATCAGATACTACAGACTAGACTGTAATAACTCTCAGATACTACAGACTAGAATGTAATAACTCTCAGATACTACACACTAGAATGTAATAACTCAGACTAGAATACTAACTCTCAGACTAGAATGTAATAACTCTCAGATACTTCAGACTAGAATGTAATAACTACAGACTAGAATGTAATAACTCTCAGATACTACAGACTAGAATGTAATAACTCAGACTAGATACTACAGACTAGAATGTAATAACTCTCAGATACTACAGACTAGAATGTAATAACTACAGACTAGAATGTAATAACTCTCAGATACTACAGACTAGAATGTAATAACTCTCAGATACTACAGACTAGAATGTAATAACTAGACTAGAATGTAATAACTCTCAGATACTACAGACTAGAATGTAATAACTCTCAGATACTACACACTAGAATGTAATAACTCTCAGATACTACACACTAGAATGTAATAACTCTCAGATACTACAGACTAGAATGTAATAACTCTCAGATACTACAGACTAGAATGTAATAACTACAGACTAGAATGTAATAACTCTCAGATACTACAGACTAGAATGTAATAACTCTCAGATACTACAGACTAGAATGTAATAACTCTCATATACTACAGACTAGAATGTAATAACTACAGACTAGAATGTAATAACTCTCAGATACTACACACTAGAATGTAATAACTCTCAGATACTACAGACTAGAATGTAATAACTCTCAGATACTACAGACTAGAATGTAATAACTCAGACTAGAATGTAATAACTACACACTAGAATGTAATAACTCTCAGATACTACAGACTAGAATGTAATAACTCTCAGATACAGACTAGAATGTAATAACTCTCAGATACTACAGACTAGAATGTAATAACTCTCAGATACTACAGACTAGAATGTAATAACTCTCAGATACTACAGACTAGAATGTAATAACTACAGACTAGAATGTAATAACTCTCAGATACTACAGACTATAATGTAATAACTCTCAGATACTACACACTAGAATGTAATAACTCTCAGATACTACAGACTAGAATGTAATAACTCTCAGATACTACAGACTAGAATGTAATAACTATCAGATACTACTGACTAGAATGTAATAACTACAGACTAGAATGTAATAACTCTCATATACTACACACTAGAATGTAATAACTCTCAGATACTACAGACTATAATGTAATAACTCTCAGATACTACACACTAGACTGTAATAACTCTCAGATACTACAGACTAGAATGTAATAACTCTCAGATACTACAGACTAGAATGTAATAACTCTCAGATACTACACACTAGACTGTAATAACTCTCAGATACTACAGACTAGAATGTAATAACTCTCAGATACTACACACTAGACTGTAATAACTCTCAGATACTACACACTAGACTGTAATAACTCTCAGATACTACAGACTAGAATGTAATAACTCTCAGATACTACAGACTAGAATGTAATAACTACAGACTAGAATGTAATAACTCTCATATACTACAGACTAGAATGTAATAACTCTCAGATACTACAGACTAGAATGTCTACACTCGACACGCAGCCAGACAGTCAAGTCATTACTTTTTGCCAGGCACACCAGCCAATGCATTCACATGCTCGAGTGAGCATGTTGCTATGCTGTGGTAGGGTAGACCTAAATAGCAGTGATGGAGGGAGGCTGGACTTGGACCGACGCCCCCAGGCTCCAGCATCTCTTCTCTCTGACTAGAAACAGTCCGTTGGTAACCCAGAGCTGTACCGACGCCCCCAGGCTCCACAATCTCTTCTCTCTGACTAGAAACAGTCCGATGGTAACCCAGAGCTGTAGACGCCCCAGGCTCCAGCATCTCTTCTCTCTGACTAGAAACAGTCCGATGGTAACCCAGAGCTGTACCGACGCCCCCAGGCTCCAGCATCTCTTCTCTCTGACTAGAAACAGTCCGTTGGTAACCCAGAGCTGTAATAAGGCTCCAGCATCTCTTCTCTCTGACTAGAAACAGTCCGATGGTAACCCAGAGCTGTACCGACGCCCCCAGGCTCCAGCATCTCTTCTCTCTGACTAGAAACAGTCCGATGGTAACCCAGAGCTGTACCGACGCCCCCAGGCTCCAGCATCTCTTCTCTCTGACTAGAAACAGTCCGATGGTAACCCAGAGCTGTACCGACGCCCAGGCTCCAGCATCTCTTCTCTCTGACTAGAAACAGTCCGATGGTAACCCAGAGCTGTACCGACGCCCCCAGGCTCCAGCATCTCTTCTCTCTGACTAGAAACAGTCCGATGGCAACCCAGAGCTGTACCGACGCCCCCAGGCTCCAGCATCTCTTCTCTCTGACTAGAAACAGTCCGATGGCAACCCAGAGCTGTACCACGCCCCAGGCTCCAGCATCTCTTCTCTCTGACTAGAAACAGTCCTATGGCAACCCAGAGCTGTAGGCTCCAGCATCTCTTCTCTCTGACTAGAAACAGTCCGATGGTAACCCAGAGCTGTACCGACGCCCCCAGGCTCCAGCATCTCTTCTCTCTGACTAGAAACAGTCCGTTGGTAACCCAGAGCTGTTCCGACGCCCCCAGGCTCCAGCATCTCTTCTCTCTGACTAGAAACAGTCCGTTGGTAACCCAGAGCTGTACCGACGCCCCCAGGCTCCAGCATCTCTTCTCTCTGACTAGAAACAGTCCGATGGTAACCCAGAGCTGTACCGACGCCCCAGGCTCCAGCATCTCTTCTCTCTGACTAGAAACAGTCCGTTGGTAACCCAGAGCTGTACCGACGCCCCCAGGCTCCAGCATCTCTTCTCTCTGACTAGAAACAGTCCGATGGTAACCCAGAGCTGTACCGACGCCCCCAGGCTCCAGCATCTCTTCTCTCTGACTAGAAACAGTCCGTTGGTAACCCAGAGCTGTACCGACGCCCCCAGGCTCCAGCATCTCTTCTCTCTGACTAGAAACAGTCCGATGGTAACCCAGAGCTGTACCGACGCCCCAGGCTCCAGCATCTCTTCCCTCTGACTAGAAACAGTCCGTTGGTAACCCAGAGCTGTTCCGACGCCCCCAGGCTCCAGCATCTCTTCTCTCTGACTAGAAACAGTCCGATGGTAACCCAGAGCTGTACCGACGCCCCCAGGCTCCAGCATCTCTTCTCTCTGACTAGAAACAGTCCGATGGTAACCCAGAGCTGTACCGACGCCCCCAGGCTCCAGCATCTCTTCCCTCTGACTAGAAACAGTCCGATGGTAACCCAGAGCTGTACCGACGCCCCCAGGCTCCAGCATCTCTTCCCTCTGACTAGAAACAGTCCGATGGTAACCCAGAGCTGTACCGACGCCCCCAGGCTCCAGCATCTCTTCTCTCTGACTAGAAACAGTCCGTTGGTAACCCAGAGCTGTTCCGACGCCCCCAGGCTCCAGCATCTCTTCTCTCTGACTAGAAACAGTCCGTTGGTAACCCAGAGCTGTACCGACGCTCCCAGGCTCCAGCATCTCTTCTCTCTGACTAGAAACAGTCCGATGGTAACCCAGAGCTGTACCGACGCCCCCAGGCTCCAGCATCTCTTCTCTCTGACTAGAAACAGTCCGTTGGTAACCCAGAGCTGTACCGACGCCCCAGGCTCCAGCATCTCTTCTCTCTGACTAGAAACAGTCCGATGGTAACCCAGAGCTGTACCGACGCCCCAGGCTCCAGCATCTCTTCCCTCTGACTAGAAACAGTCCGTTGGTAACCCAGAGCTGTTCCGACGCCCCAGGCTCCAGCATCTCTTCTCTCTGACTAGAAACAGTCCGATGGTAACCCAGAGCTGTACCGACGCCCCAGGCTCCAGCATCTCTTCCTCTGACTAGAAACAGTCCGATGGTAACCCAGAGCTGTTCCGACGCCCCAGGCTCCAGCATCTCTTCTCTCTGACTAGAAACAGTCCGATGGTAACCCAGAGCTGTACCGACGCCCCAGGCTCCAGCATCTCTTCTCTCTGACTAGAAACAGTCCGATGGTAACCCAGAGCTGTACCGACGCCCCCAGGCTCCAGCATCTCTTCTCTCTGACTAGAAACAGTCCGATGGTAACCCAGAGCTGTACCAACGCCCCCCCAGGCTCCAGCATCTCTTCCCTCTGACTAGAAACAGTCCGATGGTAACCCAGAGCTGTACCGACGCCCCCAGGCTCCAGCATCTCTTCTCTCTGACTAGAAACAGTCCGATTGTAACCCAGAGCTGTACCGACGCCCCCAGGCTCCAGCATCTCTTCCCTCTGGGGGACTGAAGAAAATAAAACATGGTGGATCATATACTGTGTCCAAAATTCCACCCTATTCCCTGTATAGTGCACTACTTTGGACCAGAGCCCTATTCCAGAACCCTGTTCCCTATATAGTGCACTACTTTAGATAGTGCCAGAACCCTATTCCCTATATAGTGACCAGAGCCCTACTACTTTGACCAGAGCCCTATTCCCTATATAGAGCCCTATTCCCTATAGTACACTATAGGCCTATTCCTGTAGTGCACTACTTTAGACCAGAGCCCTATTCCCTATATAGTGCACTACTTTAGACCAGAGCCCTATTCCCTATATAGTGCACTACTTTAGACCAGAGCCCTATTCCCTATATAGTACACTACTTTGGACCAGAGCCCTATTCCCTATATAGTGCACTACTTTGGACCAGAGCCCGTATCTGATCAGCCACTCTTCAATGACTAATGCCTGACTTGCCTAGTTAAATAAAGGTTGGAAGGGAAGGAAGAGACGGCCGCAGCCTCCCAAACAGCCATATGTCACCGAAGCTCTGTTAGTGTCTGTAGAACGAGGTGGACGGATGGTACGTGTGAGCAGAAGGCTGAACAACACAGGCTGTGTTTATACCGTAGTAGTCTGTTATCATCACGTCTCACCAGAGGGGGAGTGCTGCGGGCCGCGGCGGCGGGCCCAAGCCTGATTGAAATGGATGTTTTGATTTGTTTTGAAGGTCATACGAAGTGGAGCAGGGACCTTTCAGCCATACAACAAGACATGTCTGACATGTTTATCTGTTGAGAGTAGTAATTCATCTAGCCTGGTTCCCAGATCTGCTTGTGCTGTCTTGCCAACTCCTACTGTATATGGATACTGTCGTGGTGACAAAGATCATATAGGAGCGTGGCAAGACAGCACTAACTTGAGAAGCATACAACCAGGCCAATAGGCATTGTGAGGTAACTTGAGAAGCATACAACCAGGCCAATGGGCATTGTGAGGTAATTTGAGAAGCATACAACCAGGCCAATAGGCATTGTGAGGTAACTTGAGAAGCATACAACCAGGCCAATAGGCATTGTGAGGTAACTCAAGAAGCATACAACCAAGCCAATAGGCATTGTGAGGTAACTTGAGAAGCATACAACCAGGCCAATAGGCATTGTGAGGTAACTTGAGAAGCATACAACCAAGCCAATAGGCATTGTGAGGTAACTCGAGAAGCATACAACCAGGCCAATAGGCATTGTGAGGTAACTTGAGAAGCATACAACCAGGCCAATAGGCATTGTGAGGTAACTTGAGAAGCATACAACCAGGCCAATAGGCATTGTGAGGTAACTTGAGAAGCATACAACCAGGCCAATGGGCATTGTGAGGTAACTTGAGAAGCATACAACCAGGCCAATAGGCATTGTGAGGTAACTTGAGAAGCATACAACCAGGCCAATAGGCATTGTGAGGTAACTTGAGAAGCATACAACCAGGCCAATAGGCATTGTGAGGTAACTTGAGAAGCATACAACCAGGCCAATAGGCATTGTGAGGTAACTTGAGAAGCACTGGGTGTTTAAATAAGAGCCTGGGGATCTTGAGTGATTTAAGAGACTTCCATATTGATCACAGCTCTTAATGTTGCCTGAGTGGATGGAACCAACTGTCATCAATATCATATGACGACAACTGCTCCTATTCCGATAGTAATACAGTTATATGAGGCGGCAGGGTAGCCTAGTGGTTAGAGCGTTGGACTAGTAACCGAAAGGTTGCAAGTTCAAATCCCCGAGCTGACAAGGTACAAATCTGTCGTTCTGCCCCTGAACAAGGCAGTTCCTAGGCCATCATTGAAAATAAGAATGTGTTCTTAACTGACTTGCCTAGTTAAATAAAGGTAAAATATAAATATGAGCAGAAGCTGGAGTCTTATATCTCCCTCACTAATGTTAAGCATCAGCTGTCAGAGCAGCTGCACCTGTACATAGCCCATAAAACCAACTACCTCATCCCCATACTGTATTTATTTATTTATCTTGCTTCTTTGCACCCCAGTATCTCTACTTGCACATTCATCTTCTGTACGTCTATCACTCCAGTGTTTAAATTCTCAATTGTAATTATTTCGCTAATATTAATTATAAGGCTTTACACTAGTCACTACTGGGTCTGTTTCTGATTGGCTAAGGCTTTACACTAGTCACTACTGGGTCTGTTTCTGATTGGCTAAGGCTTTACACTAGTCACTACTGGGACTGTTTCTGATTGGCTAAGGCTTTACACTAGTCACTACTGGGACTGTTTCTGATTGGCTAAGGCTTTACACTAGTCACTACTGGGTCTGTTTCTGATTGGCTAAGGCTTTACACTAGTCACTACTGGGTCTGTTTCTGATTGGCTAAGGCTTTACACTAGTCACTACTGGGACTGTTTCTGATTGGCTAAGGCTTTACACTAGTCACTACTGGGACTGTTTCTGATTGGCTAAGGCTTTACACTAGTCACTACTGGGACTGTTTCTGATTGGCTAAGGCTTTACACTAGTCACTACTGGGTCTGTTTCTGATTGGCTAAGGCTATACACTAGTCACTACTGGGTCTGTTTCTGATTGGCTAAGGCTTTACACTAGTCACTACTG
>NW_027040214.1:108728-151228 GCF_034236695.1 Oncorhynchus nerka | reverse complement strand
TTAGACACATAGTGGTTCAGTGGGGCACCAAAGTGGGGCACCACAGTGCAGTAGAGTATCATATGTGTCTATAGGGCTATACAGACTATTCTGACGTGCAGACCGATATTTAATTTCAGAATATTATAAGAATGTGGTTAGGGGGGTGGTCAGGTGTTTGGTTAAGGTTTAGGGTTAAGGTAAAAGTTCTGTTTTAGTTTTTTGGATCGTTGCAAGTCAGAAAAGTCCTTATAGATCTTCCTATCACGTTATATTAATTAATGGGCCGGTTGGGTTTGGGTTCGTGATCACCAAGTGACCAAGAGGACTTCCTTAATGTAGGCTGTCTGTCGGTTCCTGCTGGAACATAGGCTGGTGGTGCGTCGCCAGCTTAGCAACCGAACCAACCACATCTCACGCTCATTAGTGAGTGAGTGAGAGAGAGAGAGAGAGAGAGAGAGAGAGAGAGAGAGAGAGAGAGAGGGGTGGATGAGTGCAAGGACGATAGATAAGGAAGAAGGCAACACCCAAACTTGTTGACCGACTATGTATTTGCAGTGTATGTGAGAGAGAATGATGCCGCTTCTGTTGCATCTAACGTTCGAATGTTGCTTGTGTTGAAGAAAGAAAAAAAAACACGGAGTTTGTTTGTTGTTGTATTGATCTACAGTAGCCTAGCGTGGGATATTTTTTTTGTATCTATAGGTTCGTGTTTTTGGGTTGTATTTCCAAGCGATGGTGGCAGCAGAAGCAACATTTCAGCTGGTGTTGATGGAAGACTTCCCAGTTTTGCAGAGTTGCACGTTGCGAATGCAAGACTGGATGTAGCTGATTGGAGTAGCGAAATCGGTGATCACACAGCCGAGTGGGAGGAGGGGAGATTCTGAAAGTGGGTTTTTCTGTGTGTGACTCTCCAGCGGCCATGTTATCCAAGAAGCCGTGCGCTGCCGTCTACCCAACTGGTAAGGAACAACAATATGGAGCCGAACGGGCTAAACAATACGGTTAAACTCACTTTGATCGCCGGAGGAATATTGTTGATGGATTTTATGCCTTTTTGTCGGGTCCTTTGTAACAAGTTTATTACACGTTTACGCTGAGTCTTGCTTCGGTTTTCCCTGGTCTGTTGAAGAGGGGGGGAGCCTTTGCTAAAATAGTGTATCCCTGCTCTATGTTTTGAGTAGTTAATGGCGATACATTCGGGGATTTTTTTCTTTCTTTTTCTAAAAGCCTGAAGTGGGCTGTTTGCAAAACCAAAGTCAAATGCTGGTGTGTTATTTATCCCATATGACAGTATGTGTGTCAAGAGAGAACACAGGTTTATTTCTGCAAGCACGACGGAATCATATGCCCACTGGTTTCTGTGTTGTTTTTTCCGATCTCTATATGCTACACGACTATGGGGCGCAAAAGGATCTTACAACCAGGACAGCCTACACTCTGGCGGTCATCATCTGTTGTTCCAAGCACACATAATGGGGAATTAACCTACCTGTTTTTGCCGAAGCCATTGTCGCAAGAAGGATTTCCACCTACAATGACCCCCTTAAATGCCTGCTTAAATTACTATCCTTAAACGGGATTAAGACAAGAGTCCATAGCCTACTTTACAGCCTGATAACTCTGAGGTGGCCCTATGTGGGTAAATAGGCCCATTCAGATTAACCTCATTTCCTGTGTCATTTTGTACGATCTGCAGGCAAAGGGGGTGAGATCTGCCAGCTACAGTCTTCCCCCGGAATCGGAGTCGGGGGTCCCCGGGCCGTAGCAGCGACAGACCCGCCATCGCCCGTCACACTACCACCCCTCAGGAATATCAAGTCGCTCACGGTACGTAACCTACGGAGCCATGCTTGCTTGTGGGTTTACTGTGGACTAAACATCGGTTTCTTCTTATAGTAATCATACTAATAATAGAGTGGACCTGCTGCCTATTGCAATGGGATACATTAGTTTCATTTACATCGTGCATCGCTTATCTATAGGCTATAGAGACCGGAAACGGTGTCTAATAACAACATGTTTTGTTGCGAACAGGGAGGGTTGTGTCGTTACATGGTTGTTACAACGTAGCGCCGCGGTTTGGTTTAGATTCAGCTCAACGGAATGCAACCACGTAACAAGTTGTCCTGCCACACTGTCACGTGAGGTGTACATTATAGGGCATTAGCACGTGTAGGGTACAGCAGACAATACATAGATATCAAGCTATATATCGTGTGATCCTAGATAACGTGCACGGTAGTAGCCTATGTCACGTGTGCTTATAGTTTTGTTTATGACCGTGGAAGGGCTACACGGTATTCGTTCTTTACGGTGCTGTAACTTTTACAATGATCGTAGCAGGCTGGCATAGGCTAGATTTCAAGCTTGGAGCTTTAACGTTAGTTAGACTTCTCAGTGATACAGTTGCAACTTGCAAAAACCCAGGCACCATATTTAGGATGTGTTATTACTGTTGTTGTTGCTGTTGTTGTTGCATGCCTACAGCGTTGTTGAGTTGACAGTTAGTTACGATGTTTAGCATGTTGTCAGACTGGTATAAAATGTGAGGCCACACGATAAGAGTGTTGTCTAGAAGCCATGGCCAGTGTGTTGTGTGTGTCTGGGGGGCGTTCCTCCTGCTCGGTTTGGAACACACGGGGATTCAGGGAAATAGAAGGTTGAGATTTAACATGAGTTTGCATGCTGTAGAAAAAGATACCGTTTTACGAGAATCACGTTGACAGAGATACTCAGGTAAGCAGAGGCTATGTGTCTTGTGGAGGTTGAAACAACTCTTACTGTGTACAGTGTAGCTACGTTAGCCGACTGATTTATAGCCTACCTGATGTTTACACGTGATCTCAGACAGATTATGTCTTTATTTTATCAATCGAGACTATAAGGGTCATCTGTTGGGGGGGGGGAGGGATGTGTAAACATGGCCCACATGTAAACATGAAATGATATTGTAATGTTTTAATACTGGTGGATAGTTGGTCCAGCAGGCTCTATAAAAGCGTGTCCTGAAGTAATGGAGGATTTGGACTCCAGTTAAATGAAGGAGGAGTCTCCAGTCCTTTATTTAGTCCTTCCTTCAAATAGATATAAATATAGACTCGGCCAGAAGGACGAGCTCAGCAGCTCAGCAGCTTTCTCCTGACAGAGGATTTTATTGGACCCTTGTGTTTATCTTCAACTATGATTTAAGGAAAATAAAAACCTGACCAGGAAGTTCAAATCAAAATGAGGAAGGTTTATATTGGTCCTTCCTGAAATAGCCCCAGGGACAATGTTGTTAAGTTGTAAATAAACCACGGATATATTCCTCACCAGTGTCTGTCTCTGTGCTGTGAGGAACAGACATATTCCTCACCAGTGTCTGTCTCTGTGCTGTGAGGAACAGACATATTCCTCACCAGTGTCTGTCTCTGTGCTGTGAGGAACAGACATATTCCTCACCAGTCTCTGTGCTGTGAGGAACAGACATATTCCTCACCAGTCTCTGTGCTGTGAGGAACAGACATATTCCTCACCAGTCTCTGTGCTGTGAGGAACAGACATATTCCTCACCAGTGTCTGTCTCTGTGCTGTGAGGAACAGACATATTCCTCACCAGTGTCTGTCTCTGTGCTGTGAGGAACAGACATATTCCTCACCAGTGTCTGTCTCTGTGCTGTGAGGAACAGACATATTCCTCACCAGTGTCTGTCTCTGTGCTGTGAGGAACAGACATATTCCTCACCAGTGTCTGTGCTGTGAGGAAGGGACATATTCCTCACCAGTGTCTGTGCTGTGAGGAACAGACATATTCCTCACCAGTGTCTGTCTCTGTGCTGTGAGGAACAGACATATTCCGCACCAGTGTCTGTGCTGTGAGGAACAGACATATTCCTCACCAGTGTCTGTCTCTGTGCTGTGAGGAACAGACATATTCCTCACCAGTGTCTGTCTCTGTGCTGTGAGGAACAGACATATTCCTCACCAGTCTCTGTGCTGTGAGGAACAGACATATTCCTCACCAGTGTCTGTCTCTGTGCTGTGAGGAACAGACATATTCCTCACCAGTGTCTGTCTCTGTGCTGTGAGGAACAGACATATTCCTCACCAGTGTCTGTCTCTGTGCTGTGAGGAACAGACATATTCCTCACCAGTCCCAGTCTCTGTGCTGAGGAACAGACATATTCCCCACCAGTGTCTGTCTCTGTGCTGTGAGGAACAGACATATTCCTCACCAGTGTCTGTGCTGTGAGGAACAGACATATTCCTCACCAGTGTCTGTGCTGTGAGGAACAGACATATTCCTCACCTGTCTCTGTGCTGTGAGGAACAGACATATTCCTCACCAGTGTCTGTGCTGTGAGGAACAGACATATTCCTCACCTGTCTCTGTGCTGTGAGGAACAGACATATTCCTCACCAGTGTCTGTGCTGTGAGGAACAGACATATTCCTCACCAGTCTCTGTGCTGTGAGGAACAGACATATTCCTCACCAGTCTCTGTGCTGTGAGGAACAGACATATTCCCCACCAGTGTCTGTCTCTGTGCTGTGAGGAACAGACATATTCCTCACCAGTGTCTGTGCTGTGAGGAACAGACATAATTCTCACCGGTCCCTGGCTCTGTGCTCAGGACAGGTATAATCAATGGTCATGTGTCTAACTCCACTGTTCTCTGAGTGCTGATACTATTTAATCAGGTTTTCTGTTAATTGTCAGGTTCAGACAGTGTTAGGTGTAATAACAATGCTGCATCTGGTCACACAATGTGTAGACTGTATCATAAATTCACAATTTCGCTTTCTGATTTACTCAACTATTTACCTCTAGTCATTCAAAGAACAAGTACATAGATTTGACCGAATCTGCAAAACTAACTTTCACTGGGGAGGGGGGAAATTGGTGTCTTTCCCAATACAATTCTGAGACAATGTAGTCTATCAATCAGTAGTCTTAACGAAGAATTCTGCAACTTAACGCAGCTACACTGGTAGTTGGAATCATGTCATTGTAGCTACGCTCCTGTCAGGCCTGTCCCCTGTTCAAGTAGTCCTGGTGTCCATTCAAGTAGCTACGCTCCCTGTCAGGGCCTGTCCCCTGTTCAAGTAGTCCTGGTGTCCATTCAAGTAGCTACGCTCCCTGTTAGGCCTGTCCCCTGTTCAAGTAGTCCTGGTGTCCATTCAAGTAGCTACGCTCCCTGTCAGGCCTGTCCCCTGTTCTAGTAGTCCTGGTGTCCATTCAAGTAGCTACGCTCCCTGTCAGGGCCTGTCCCCTGTCCCTGTTCAAGTAGTCCTGGTGTCCATTCAAGTAGCTACGCTCCCTGTCAGGGCCTGTCCCCTGTTCAAGGTCCTGTGTCCATTCAAGCCTAGTTAGGCCTGTCCTTTGTTAAAGTAGTCCTGGTGTCCATTCAAGTAGCTACGCTCCCTGTTAGGCCTGTCCCCTGTTCAAGTAGTCCTGGTGTCCATTCCAGTAGCTACGCTCCCTGTCAGGCCTGTCCTTTGTTAAAGTAGTCCTGGTGTCCATTCAAGTAGCTACGCTCCCTGTCAGGCCTGTCCTTTGTTAAAGTAGTCCTGGTGTCCATTCAAGTAGCTACGCTCCCTGTTAGGCCTGTCCTTTGTTAAAGTAGTCCTGGTGTCCATTCAAGTAGCTACGCTCCTGTTAGGCCTGTCCCCTGTTCAAGTAGTCCTGGTGTCCATTCCAGTAGCTACGCTCCCTGTCAGGCCTGTCCTTTGTTAAAGTAGTCCTGGTGTCCATTCAAGTAGCTACGCTCCCTGTCAGGCCTGTCCTTTGTTAAAGTAGTCCTGGTGTCCATTCAAGTAGCTACGCTCCCTGTTAGGCCTGTCCTTTGTTAAAGTAGTCCTGGTGTCCATTCAAGTAGCTACGCTCCCTGTTAGGCCTGTCCCCTGTTCAAGTAGTCCTGGTGTCCATTCAAGTAGCTACGCTCCCTGTTAGGCCTGTCCTTTGTTCAAGTAGTCCTGGTGTCCATTCAAGTAGCTACGCTCCCTGTTAGGCCTGTCCTTTGTTCAAGTAGTCCTGGTGTCCATTCAAGTAGCTACGCTCCCTGTTAGGCCTGTCCTTTGTTCTAGTAGTCCTGGTGTCCATTCCAGTAGCTACGCTCCCTGTCAGGCCTGTCCTTTGTTCAACTGGTCCCGGTGTCCATTCCAGTAGCTACGCTCCCTGTCAGGCCTGTCCTTTGTTCTAGTAGTCCCGGTGTCCATTCCAGTAGCTACGCTCCTGTCAGGCCTGTCCTTTGTTCTAGTAGTCCCGGTGTCCATTCCAGTAGCTACGCTCCCTGTCAGGCCTGTCCTTTGTTCTAGTAGTCCCGGTGTCCATTCCAGTAGCTACGCTCCCTGTCAGGCCTGTCCTTTGTTCTAGTAGTCCCGGTGTCCATTCCAGGCAGGTCACTGGCAGTAACAGTTGCTCCATGTGTTCCAGACAGTCATTGTTATCCAGAGAGGAGGAGGACAGAGACACAATAAGGTCACATGTTCAGGTGTTATTAGTGGTAGAATTGGCCCATCTAATGCTGTCAAGGTTGCTAGCTCTCTGTCCACTCAGTTATTGACTGTTCTGTTTCTTCTCCTGTTTGTCCCGACCTGAACTAACCTCATTAGTGTTGACACAAACACATCTGTTCTGGAACCAGAACCTCTACAGTACAGAGAGGTGGTGAAGACATCTGTTCCGGAACCAGAACCTCTACAGTACAGAGAGGTGGTGAAGACATCTGTTCGGAACCAGAACCTCTACAGTACAGAGAGGTGGTGAAGACATCTGTTCCGGAACCAGAACCTCTACAGTACAGAGAGGTGGTGAAGACATCTGTTCCGGAACCAGAACCTCTACAGTACAGAGAGGTGGTGAAGACATCTGTTCGGAACCAGAACCTCTACAGTACAGAGAGGTGGTGAAGACATCTGTTCCGGGAACCAGAACCTCTACAGTACAGAGAGGTGGTGTAGACATCTGTTCCGGAACCAGAACCTCTACAGTACAGAGAGGTGGTGAAGACATCTGTTCCGGAACCAGAACCTCTACAGTACAGAGAGGTGGTGAAGACATCTGTTCGAACCAGAACCTCTACAGTACAGAGAGGTGGTTAGACATCTGTTCCGGAACCAGAACCTCTACAGTACAGAGAGGTGGTGTAGACATCTGTTCCGGAACCAGAACCTCTACAGTACAGAGAGGTGGTGAAGACATCTGTTCCGGAACCAGTACCTCTACAGTACAGAGAGGTGGTGAAGACATCTGTTCAGTACAGAGAACATCTGTTCCGGAACCAGAACCTCTACAGAGTACAGAGAGGTGGTGTAGACATCTGTTCCGGAACCAGAACCTCTACAGTACAGAGAGGTGGTGTAGACATCTGTTCCGGAACCAGAACCTCTACAGTACAGAGAGGTGGTGAAGACATCTGTTGTGGAACCAGAACCTCTACAGTACAGAGAGGTGGTGAAGACATCTGTTCTGGAACCAGAACCTCTACAGTACAGAGAGGTGGTGAAGACATCTGTTCCGGAACCAGAACCTCTACAGTACAGAGAGGTGGTGAAGCAAGGCCTCTTAGTGGAACACAACGCTGGGAGCAAAACACAGCTCTCCTCCTCCCAAACGGCCCCCTATTCCCTATCTAGTGCCCTAGCTGTGACCAAACCCCATCGGCTCTATATTAGAATAGGCAGCTATTTGAGACATATTTGCAGTCAGATATTATCACTCTCTTAGTTGGGACACTAGGGGGGGGTGATAAATGACTGAGGTACCCCCGGACGTCTGCAGAGAGCTGGGTCTTGTTCATCGTGCCCCAAACGGACTGAAACAGGGAGGGACTGACTGAACACGTGTGGTTTGTGTGTGTGGTTTGGGCTACAGACCAGTGGTATCCTGTAATCTGCAGCTGTCGTCCTCTCTACCCTCTCCCTGACCTGCCCCCCCTCCTGTCCACATCATGTCCCTGTTATCCAACCAAGACACAGGACAAGTGTTAAAAAGACAGCATTTAGAACAGCTATTTAGACACACACACACACACACACACACACACACACACACACACACACTGTAGATTGTCTCAGAGGCAACAATACATGGCTGATCATTTCACAGACACACTAGTTGAACCAGGTGTGACTGTGTGTAGATAAATATTATAGTAAGTGTTGTATAAGTATGGTGGAATAACTCTAGTTGACATGGTGGAATAACTAGTTGACATGGTGGAATAACTCTAGTTGACATGGTGGAATAACTCTAGTTGACATGGTGAAACAACTAGTTGACATGGTGGAATAACTCTAGTTGACATGGCGGAATAACTCTAGTTGACATGGTGGAATAACTCTAGTTGACATGGCGGAATAACTCTAGTTGACATGGTGGAATAACTCTAGTTGACATGGCGGAATAACTCTAGTTGACATGGTGGAATAACTTTAGTTGACATGGTGGAATAACTAGTTGACATGGTGGAATAACTTTAGTTGACATGGTGGAATAACTAGTTGACATGGTGGAATAACTAGTTGACATGGCGGAATAACTCTAGTTGACATGGCGGAATAACTCTAGTTTACATGGTGGAATAACTCTAGTTGACATGGCGGAATAACTCTAGTTGGCATGGTGGAATAACTCTAGTTGACATGGTGGAATAACTAGTTGACATGGTGGAATAACTTTAGTTGACATGGTGGAATAACTCTAGTTGACATGGTGGAATAACTTTAGTTGACATGGTGGAATAACTTTAGTTGACATGGCGGAATAACTCTAGTTGACATGGCGGAATAACTCTAGTTGGCATGGTGGAATAACTCTAGTTGACATGGTGGAATAACTTTAGTTGACATGGTGGAATAACTTTAGTTGACATGGTGGAATAACTCTAGTTGACATGGTGGAATAACTTTAGTTGACATGGTGGAATAACTTTAGTTGACATGGCGGAATAACTAGTTGACATGGTGGAATAACTCTAGTTGACATGGTGGAATAACTCTAGTTGACATGGTGGAATAACTAGTTGACATGGCGGAATAACTCTAGTTGACATGGTGGAATAACTCTAGTTGACATGGTGGAATAACTCTAGTTGACATGGTGGAATAACTTTAGTTGACATGGTGGAATAACTATAGTTGACATGGTGGAATAACTAGTTGACATGGCGGAATAACTCTAGTTGACATGGTGGAATAACTCTAGTTGACATGGTGGAATAACTCTAGTTGACATGGTGGAATAACTTTAGTTGACATGGTGGAATAACTAGTTGACATGGTGGAATAACTCTGGTTGACATGGTGGAATAACTCTAGTTGACATGGCGGAATAACTCTAGTTGACATGGTGGAATAACTCTAGTTGACATGGTGGAATAACTCTAGTTGACATGGTGGATAACTCTAGTTGACATGGTGGAATAACTTTAGTTGACATGGTGGAATAACTATAGTTGACATGGTGGAATAACTAGTTGACATGGTGGAATAACTCACGTTGACATGGTGGAATAACTCTAGTTGACATGATGGAATAACTCTAGTTGACATGGTGGAACAACTAGTTGACATGGTGGAATAACTAGTTGACATGGTGGAATAACTCTAGTTGACATAGTGGAAGCATTTATAGCTCCCCCACCTCTCAACCCTGTTCTGTAGTATAGAGATCGGCTGACAACCACCTCTCAACCCTGTTCTGTAGTACAGAGACCAGCTGACAACCACCTCTCAACCCTGTTCTGTAGTACAGAGACCAGCTGACAACCACCTCTCAACCCTGTTCTGTAGTACAGAGACCAGCTGACAACCACCTCTCAACCCTGTTCTGTAGTACAGAGACCAGCTGACAACCACCTCTCAACCATGTTCTGTAGTACAGAGACCAGCTGACACCACCTCAACCCTGTTCTGTAGTACATAGACCAGCTGACAACCACCTCTCAACCCTGTTCTGTAGTACAGAGACCAGCTGACACCACCTCTCAACCCTGTTCTGTAGTACAGAGACCAGCTGACACCACCTCAACCCTGTTCTGTAGTACAGAGACCAGCTGACAACATACAGGCATCAGGAACAGGGTGACATGCTGAACATTTCAGAAGGGTCTATAGTTTATGACCGTGGTGCTTTAAAAAGACACACAATGTAAGCCTGTGCATTTACATCAAGGACATGCTGGGAATGACTGTCCCCTTAACCCAGAGGACTAGTACCAGCTCTGTCCTGTCTCTGTTCCAGGGGACTGACTGTCCCCTTAACCCAGAGGACTGGTACCAGCTCTGTCCTGTCTCTGTTCCAGGGGACTGACTGTCCCCTTAACCCAGGAGTTGTTATCCCATAATTACCCAGCTCTGTCCTGTCTCTGTTCCAGACTGACTGTCCCCTTAACTCCAGGGGACTGACTGTCCCCTTAACCCAGAGGACTAGTACCAGCTCTGTCCTGTCTCTGTTCCAGGGGACTGACTGTCCGCTTAACCCAGGGGACTGACTGTCCCCTTAACCCAGGGGACTGACTGTCCCCTTAACCCAGGGGACTGACTGTCCCCTTAACCCAGAGGACTAGTACCAGCTCTGTCCTGTCTCTGTTCCAGGGGACTGACTGTCCCCTTAACCCAGAGGACTGGTACCAGCTCTGTCCTGTCTCTGTTCCAGGGGACTGACTGTCCCCTTAACCCAGAGGACTAGTACCAGCTCTGTCCTGTCTCTGACCCAGGGGACTGACTGTCATAGAGGAAGTTTAGAAGTGAAATGACCATCGGGTTGGAGTGCAGACAGAGATATAAACCAGTTCTACCAGCTGATTACAGTGTAATGTAGGGAACACCTGCTGTATGGAGACAGACTCTAGTCTACAGACTGGATGGTAATGGTTTGTTGTCTACAGAGACAGACTCTAGTCTACAGACTGGACAGTAATGGGTTGTCTGGAGACAGACTCTGGTCTACAGACTGGATGGTAATGGGTTGTGAGACAGACTCTGGTCTACAGACTGGATGGTAATGGGTTGTGGAGACAGACTCTGGTCTACAGACTGGATGGTAATGGGTTGTGGAGACAGACTCTGGTCTACAGACTGGATGGTAATGGGTTGTGGAGACAGACTCTAGTCTACAGACTGGATGGTAATGGGTTGTGGAGACAGACTCTAGTCTACAGACTGGATGGTAATGGGTTGTGGAGACAGACTCTAGTCTACAGACAGGACAGTAATGGTTTGTCTAGTCTACAGACAGGACTGTAATGGTTTGTCTAGTCTACATACAGGACATACAGGACAGTAATGGTTTGTCTAGTCTACAGACAGGACTGTAATGGTTTGTTTAGTCTACAGACAGGACTGTAATGGTTTGTCTAGTCTACAGACAGTTGTAATGGTTTGTTTAGTCTACAGACAGGACAGTAATGGTTTGTCTAGTCTACAGACAGGACTGTAATGGGTTGTCTAGTCTAAGACAGGATAGTAATGGTTTGTCTAGTCTACAGAACAGACAGTAATGGTTTGTGGAGACAGACTCTAGTCTACAGACAGGACAGTAATGGTTTGTCTAGTCTACAGACAGGACAGTGATGGTTTGTCTAGTCTACAGACAATGGTTTGTTAAGACAGGACTGGGTTTGTTTAGTCTACAGACAGGACAGTGATGGTTTTTGTCTAGTCTACAGACAGGACTGTAGTGGGTTGTCTAGTCTACAGACAGGACTGTAATGGTTTGTCTAGTCTACAGATAGGACAGTAATGGTTTGTCTAGTCTACAGTTGGTTTGTCTAGACTCTAGTCTACAGACAGGACTGTAATGGTTTGTTAGTCTGGACAGTAAGTCTACACAGTAATGGTTTGTCTAGTCTACAGACAGGACAGTAATGGTTTGTCTAGTCTACAGACAGGACTGTAATGGGTTGTCTAGTCTAAGACAGGATAGTAATGGTTTGTCTAGTCTACAGAACAGGACAGTAATGGTTTGTGGAGACAGACTCTGGTTTGTCTAGTCTACAGTAATGGTTTGTGGAGACAGACTCTAGTCTACAGACAGGATGGTAATGGACAGTAAGACTGGTTTGTCTAGTCTACAGACAGGACAGTGATGGTTTGTCTAGTCTACAGACAGGACTGTGGTTTGTCTATGGTTTTTGTTTAGTCTAGTCTACAGACAGGACAGTGAATGGTTTGTCTAGTCTACAGACAGACAGGACTGGTTTGTCTAGTGGGACTGTAATGGTTTGTTTAGTCTACAGACAGGACTGTAATGGTTTGTCTAGTCTACAGATAGGACTGTAATGGTTTGTCTAGTCTAGACAGGATAAGGACAGTAATGGTTTGTCAGTAATGGTAGTCTACAGTAAGGACAGTAATGGTTTGTCTAGTCTACAGACAGGACAGTGATGGTTTGTCTAGTCTACAGACAGGACTGTAATGGTTTGTTTAGTCTACAGACAGGACAGTGATGGTTTGTCTAGTCTACAGACATGACTGTAGTGGGTTGTCTAGTCTACAGACAGGACTGTAATGGTTTGTCTAGTCTACAGATAGGACAGGATAGTGATGGTTTGTCTAGTCTACAGACAGGACAGTGATGGTTTGTCTAGTCTACAGTAAGGACAGTGATGGTTTGTCTAGTCTACAGACAGGACAGTGATGGACTGTAATGGTTTGTTTAGTCTACAGACAGGACTGTGATGGTTTGTCTAGTCTACAGACAGTAATGGTTTGTCTGTCTACAGACAGTGTAATGGTTGTCTAGTCTCTACAGACAGGACTGTAATGGTTTGTCTAGTCTACAGACAGGATAGTGATGGTTTGTCTAGTCTACAGACAGGATAGTGATGGTTTGTCTAGTCTACAGACAGGACAGTGATGGTTTGTCTAGTCTACAGTAAGGACAGTGATGGTTTGTCTAGTCTACAGACAGGACAGTGATGGTTTGTCTAGTCTATAGACATGACTGTAATGGTTTGTTTAGTCTACAGACAGGACTGTAATGGTTTGTTTAGTCTACAGACAGGATAGTAATGGTTTGTCTAGTCTACAGAACAGACATTAATGGTTTGTGGAGACAGACTCTAGTCTACAGACAGGACAGTAATGGTTTGTCTAGTCTACAGACTGGACAGTGATGGGTTGTGGAGACAGACAGACAGACTCTAGTCTACAGACTGGACAGTGATAGTTTGTCTAGTCTACAGACAGGACTGTAGTGGGTTGTCTAGTCTAAGACAGGATAGTAATGGTTTGTGGAGACAGACTCTAGTCTACAGACAGGACTGTAATGGTTTGTCTAGTCTAAGACAGGATAGTAATGGTTTGTGGAGACAGACTCTAGTCTACAGACAGGACAGTGATGGTTTGTCTAGTCTACAGACAGGACTGTAATGGGTTGTCTAGTCTACAGACAGGACAGTGATGGTTTGTCTAGTCTACAGACAGGACAGTGATGGTTTGTCTAGTCTACAGACAGGACTGTAGTGGGTTGTCTAGTCTACAGACAGGACAGTGATGGTTTGTCTAGTCTACAGACAGGACAGTAGTGGTTTGTCTAGTCTACAGACAGGACAGTGATGGTTTGTCTAGTCTACAGACAGGACAGTGATGGTTTGTCTAGTCTACAGACAGGACAGTGATAGTTTGTCTAGTCTACAGTCAGGACTGTAATGGTTTGTCTAGTCTACAGACAGGACAGTGATGGTTTGTCTAGTCTACAGACAGGACAGTGATAGTTTGTCTAGTCTACAGACAGGATCATGATGGTTTGTGGAGGGAGAGAAGAAGGACTCTAACCATGCAAATTCAGGGTATGTGTGTGTGTGTGTGTGTGTGTGTGTGTGTGGAGTGTGTGTGGTGTGTGTATGTGTGTGTGTGTGTGTGTGTGTGGAAGCAGTAGGACAGGGGGAACAGACAATCCCCTGCCTGAACGAAGCAACAGGATGTTGCAGAGAGAAAACAAGATGTCTGCCGAGCGAGGAGGTAATCACCTCATCTCCTAGGGAAGTGTCTGGTGGGGAGGCAGCTCAGGAACACAGGAAGTACACTAATAGTGTTCACGCTAAACATTTATAGGAAAGAAGGAGCTAGATATACACAGAGTATTGAAGTTAGTATGAAAGAACATTTCCCCCCCAAAACAACCTAAAACTTCTCTCTACGCATTCTGAATGCAGGTGAATATTGTACATGTCATTCTCTATGGAGTTTACTGGGAGGTTTCTAGTGACTAGTCTGACCTGGTAGTGTGTCTAGTGACTAGTCTGACCTGGTAGTGAGTCTAGTGACTAGTCTGACCTGGTAGTGACTAGTCTGACCTGGTAGTGAGTCTAGTGACTAGTCTGACCTGGTAGTGAGTCTAGTGACTAGTCTGACCTGGTAGTGAGTCTAGTGACTAGTCTGACCTGGTAGTGAGTCTAGTGACTAGTCTGACCTGGTAGTGACTAGTCTGACCTGACTAGTCTGACCTGGTAGTGAGTCTAGTGACTAGTCTGACCTGGTAGTGACTAGTCTGACCTGGTAGTGTCTGACCTGTAGTGAGTCTAGTGACTAGTCTGACTAGTCTGGTAGTGAGTAGTCTGACCTGTAGTGAGTCTAGTGACTAGTCTGACCTGGTAGTGAGTGAGTCTGACCTGTGTGAGTTCTAGTGACTAGTCTGACCTGGTAGTGAGTTTCTAGTGACTAGTCTGACCTGGTAGTGAGTCTAGTGACTAGTCTGACCTGGTAGTGAGTTCTAGTGACTAGTCTGACCTGGTAGTGAGTCTAGTGACTAGTCTGACCTGGTAGTGAGAGTCTAGTGACTAGTCTGACCTGGTAGTGAATCTAGTGACTAGTCTGACCTGGTAGTGAGTCTAGTGACTAGTCTGACCTGGTAGTGACTAGTCTGACCTGGTAGTGAGTCTAGTGACTAGTCTGACCTGAGTGAGTCTAGTGACTAGTCTGACCTGGTAGTGAGTCTAGTGACTAGTCTGACCTGATAGTGAGGCTAGTGACTAGTCTGACCTGGTAGTGAGTCTAGTGACTAGTCTGACCTGGTAGTGAGTCTAGTGACTAGTCTGACCTGGTAGTGACTAGTGACTAGTCTGACCTGGTAGTGAGTCTAGTGACTAGTCTGACCTGGTAGTGAGTCTAGTGACTAGTCTGACCTGGTAGTGAGTCTAGTGACTAGTCTGACCTGGTAGTGAGTTTCTGACTAGTCTGACCTGGTAGTGAGTCTAGTGACTAGTCTGACCTGGTAGTGAGTCTAGTGACTAGTCTGACCTGGTAGTGACTAGTCTGAGTGAATCTAGTGACTAGTCTGACCTGGTAGTGAGTCTAGTGACTAGTCTGACCTGGTAGTGAGTCTAGTGACTAGTCTGACCTGGTAGTGAGTTCTAGTGACTAGTCTGACCTGGTAGTGAGTCTAGTGACTAGTCTGACCTGGTAGTGAGTCTAGTGACTAGTCTGACCTGGTAGTGAGTCTAGTGACTAGTCTGACCTGGTAGTGAGTCTAGTGACTAGTCTGACCTGGTAGTGAGTCTAGTGACTAGTCTGACCTGGTAGTGAGTCTAGTGACTAGTCTGACCTGGTAGTGAGTTCTAGTGACTAGTCTGACCTGGTAGTGACTAGTCTGACCTGGTAGTGACTGACTAGTCTGACCCTGGTAGTGACTAGTCTGACCTGTGAGTTTCTAGTGACTAGTCTGACCTGGTAGTGAGTTCTAGTGACTAGTCTGACCTGGTAGTGACTAGTCTGACCTGTGTGACTAGTCTGACCTGGTAGTGAGTCTAGTGACTAGTCTGACCTGGTAGTGAGTCTAGTGACTAGTCTGACCTGGTAGTGACTAGTCTGACCTGGTAGACTAGTCTGACCTGGTAGTAGTGACTAGTCTGACCTGGTAGTGACTAGTCTGACCTGGTAGTGAGTCTGACCTGTGACTAGTCTGACCTGGTAGTGAGTCTAGTGACTAGTCTGACCTGGTAGTGAGTCTAGTGACTAGTCTGACCTGGTAGTGAGTTTCTAGTGACTAGTCTGACCTGGTAGTGAGTCTAGTGACTAGTCTGACCTGGTAGTGAGTCTAGTGACTAGTCTGACCTGGTAGTGAGTCTAGTGACTAGTCTGACCTGGTAGTGAGTCTAGTGACTAGTCTGACCTGGTAGTGAGTCTAGTGACTAGTCTGACCTAGTCTGTCTGACCTGGTAGTGAGTCTAGTGACTAGTCTGACCTGGTAGTGAGTCTAGTGACTAGTCTGACCTGGTAGTGAGTCTAGTGACTAGTCTGACCTGGTAGTGAGTCTAGTGACTAGTCTGACCTGGTAGTGAGTCTAGTGACTAGTCTGACCTGGTAGTGAGTTTCTAGTCTGACCTGGTAGTGAGTCTAGTGACTAGTCTGACCTGGTAGTGAGTTTCTAGTGACTAGTCTGACCTGGTAGTGACTAGTCTGACCTGGTAGTGAGTCTGACCTGGTAGTGACTAGTCTGACCTGGTAGTGAGTCTAGTGACTAGTCTGACCTGTGACTGAGTCTGACTAGTGACTTGACCTGGTAGTGACTAGTCTGACCTGGTAGTGAGTCTAGTGACTAGTCTGACCTGGTAGTGAGTCTAGTGACTAGTCTGACCTGGTAGTGAGTCTAGTGACTAGTCTGACCTGGTAGTGAGTCTAGTGACTAGTCTGACCTGACCTGTGAGTCTAGTGACTAGTCTGACCTGGTAGTGAGTCTAGTGACTAGTCTGACCTGGTAGTGAGTCTAGTGACTAGTCTGACCTGGTAGTCTGACCTGACCTGGTAGTGAGTCTAGTGACTAGTCTGACCTGGTAGTGAGTCTAGTGACTAGTCTGACCTGGTAGTGAGTCTAGTGACTAGTCTGACCTGGTAGTGAGTCTAGTGACTAGTCTGACCTGGTAGTGAGTCTAGTGACTAGTCTGACCTGGTAGTGAGTCTAGTGACTAGTCTGACCTGGTAGTGAGTCTAGTGACTAGTCTGACCTGGTAGTGAGTCTAGTGACTAGTCTGACCTGGTAGTGAGTCTAGTGACTAGTCTGACCTGGTAGTGAGTCTAGTGACTAGTCTGACCTGGTAGTGAGTCTAGTGACTAGTCTGACCTGGTAGTGAGTCTAGTGACTAGTCTGACCTGGTAGTGAGTCTAGTGACTAGTCTGACCTGGTAGTGAGTCTAGTGACTAGTCTGACCTGGTAGTGAGTCTAGTGACTAGTCTGACCTGGTAGTGAGTCTAGTGACTAGTCTGACCTGGTAGTGAGTGTGAGTCTGAGTGACTAGTCTGACCTGGTAGTGAGTCTAGTGACTAGTCTGACCTGGTAGTCTGACCTGGTAGACTAGTGACTAGTCTGACCTGGTAGTGAGTCTAGTGACTAGTCTGACCTGATAGTGAGCTGACCACGTTGTGAGTCTAGTGACTAGTATCTCCCAGTCTGAGCTGCTGACAGAATCACGTAGCGCTCGGACTAGTCTGACCTGAGAGTGAGAGGCCCTCTTCCTTATGGAACATAGAAAATGTCATTATTCAAACTAGTCTAATGCAGTATGTCATTGACACAATGCAGAGAGACAGAGAGGGAGGTAGATGAGTCTAGGAGAGTCTGACCTGGTAGAGAGGAGAGTCTGAGAGGAGAGGGAGAAAAAAAGAGAAGTCTGAGTAGTGAGAGAGGAGAAGGGAGTCTAGAGTCTGAGAGAGAGTCTAGGAAAGAGAGTGAGGGGAGAGAGAGAGGAGGGAGAAGGGAGAGAGAGTCTAGGAAAGAGACCTGGGTGAGTCTAGAGAGAGTCTGACCTGGAGTGAGTCTAGTGACTAGTCTGACCTGAGTGAGTCTAGTGAGGGGTGAGCTGAGCAAAAGCAGACCAGTTGGATGAGGCAGGGTTTCCTTATGGTCTATGAGGTCATTATTCAGATAATGCATCAGCCAATGCAGAGAGACAGAGATAGGGCTGGGCTGGGGGGTTATGTTATGCAGAGTAGAAAAAGGGAGGGAGGAGATAGGGCTGGTCAGAGATGGGGAGAGAGAGAGGGAGAAGGGAGGGTATAAAGGACTGGGCTGGTCTGTTATGTTATGAGAGTAAGGGAGGGGTATAGGGCTGGTGGTCAGTTATGTTATGCAGAGTAAGGGAGGGTATAGGACTGGGCTGGTCAGTTATGTTATGCAGAGTAAGGGAGGGTATAGGACTGGGCTGGTCTGTTATGTTATGCAGAGTAAGGGAGGGTTTAGGGCTGGTCAGTTATGTTATGCAGAGTAAGGGAGGGTATAGGGCTGGTCAGTTATGTTATGCAGAGTAAGGGAGGGTATAGGGCTGGTCAGTTATGTTATGCAGAGTAAGGGAGGGTATAGGACTGGGCTGGTCAGTTATGTTATGCAGAGTAAGGGAGGGTATAGGGCTGGTCAGTTATGTTATGCAGAGTAAGGGAGGGTATAGGGCTGGGCTGGTCAGTTATGTTATGCAGAGTAAGGGAGGGTATAGGGCTGGTCAGTTATGTTATGCAGAGTAAGGGAGGGTATAGGGCTGGGCTGGTCAGTTATGTTATGCAGAGTAAGGGAGGGTATAGGGCTGGTCAGTTATGTTATGCAGAGTAAGGGAGGGTATAGGGCTGGGCTGGTCAGTTATGTTATGCAGAGTAAGGGAGGGTATAGGGCTGGTCAGTTATGTTATGCAGAGTAAGGGAGGGTATAGGACTGGGCTGGTCAGTTATGTTATGCAGAGTAAGGAGGGTATAGGACTGGTCAGTTATGTTATGCAGAGTAAGGGAGGGTATAGGGCTGGGCTGGTCAGTTATGTTATGCAGAGTAAGGGAGGGTATAGGGCTGGTCAGTTATGTTATGCAGAGTAAGGGAGGATATAGGGCTGGTCAGTTATGTTATGCAGAGTAAGGGAGGGTATAGGGCTGGTCAGTTATGTTATGCAGAGTAAGGGAGGGTATAGGGCTGGTCAGTTATGTTATGCAGAGTAAGGGAGGGTATAGGGCTGGTCAGTTATGTTATGCAGAGTAAGGGAGGGTATAGGGCTGGTCAGTTATGTTATGCAGAGTAAGGGAGGGTATAGGGCTGGTCAGTTATGTTATGCAGAGTAAGGGAGGGTATAGGGCTGGTCAGTTATGTTATGCAGAGTAAGGGAGGGTATAGGGCCTGGCAGCGAGCAGCAGGCAGTACTTCTAACTGAGGAGGTGATCACTAACTAAGAGCCTCGTCTCCATGGCAGCTGATCTCTTGAATCCTGTTGAGTCTGGAAATCCAGATTGTTCACCATTGTGTCCTATTTCACAATCCTCCTGCAGCTCACACACACACACACACACACACACACACACACGCTCACACACACACGCTTGATAGGCTCTTTGTCAAGCGCTGTCTTCTCTGTTGATTTGGTCCAGAGCAGAGTAGGACGGGGAGAGAGATTCCCCCTTTGTCTTCTGTTGTCTCCTCCCCCATTCCTTAATCAGCTGGACTAGTATAGTAACAACTCTCCCTACAGCTTCCTGGTTCCTTTATCAGCTGGACTAGTATAGTAACACAACTCTCCCTACAGCTTCCTGGTTCCTTAATCAGCTGGACTAGTATAGTAACACAACTCTCCCTACAGCTTCCTGGTTCCTTAATCAGCTGGACTAGTATAGTAACACAACTCTCCCTACAGCTTCCTTCTTCCTGGTTGTGTAATCTAAGGAACGTGTGTGACACACACACACACACACACACACACACACACACTACTCCCTGCTAAGAGCCTTATCCTGCAGATCAGTACGGCGAGCTAGATAAAGCTTTAGTCTGCTATAGATACAACACCACTGTCATGTAGATGCTGTAACGTCTTCATAAACCACAAGCTAAGACCTACACAAGCTAAGACCTAGACAAGCTAATACCTACACAAGCTAAGACCTAGACAAGCTAAGACCTACACAAGCTAAGACCTAGACAAGCTAAGACCTAGACCAGCTAAGACCTACAAAAGCCAAGACCTAGACAAGCCAAGACCTAGACAAGCTAAGAGCTACACAAGCTAAGACCTAGACCAGCTAAAACCTAGACCAGCTAAGACCTAGACAAGCTAAGACCTAGACAAGCTAAGACCTACACAAGCTAAGACCTAGACCAGCTAAGACCTAGACCAGCTAAGACCTAGACCAGCTAAGAACTAGACCAGCTAAGACCTAGACAAGCTAAGACCTAGACAAGCTAATACAAGCTAAGACCTAGACAAGCTAATACCTAGACAAGCTAAGACCTGGACAAGCTAATACCTAGACCAGCTAAGAACTAGACCAGCTAAGACCTAGACAAGCTAAGACCTAGACAAGCTAATACAAGCTAAGACCTAGACAAGCTAATACCTAGACAAGCTAATGCCTAGACAAGCTAAGACTTAGACAAGCTAATACCTAGACCAGCTAATACCTAGACAAGCTAAGACCTAGACAATCTAATACCTAGACCAGCTAAGATCTAGACAAGCTAATACCTAGACCAGCTAAGACCTAGACAAGCTAAGACCTACACAAGCTAAGACCTGTTCGACAGTGGTAGTTGGATTATATCTAGAAACACATCTAAAACCAGGTGTTCCTGTCAGTGGTAGTTGGATTATATCTAGAAACACATCTAAAACCAGGTGTTCCTGTCAGTGGTAGTTGGATTATATCTAGAAACACATCTAAAACCAGGTGTTCCTGTCAGTGGTAGTTGGATCATATCTAGAAACACATCTAAAAGCTAGACCAGGTGTTCCTGTCGGTGGTAGTTGGATCATATCTAGAAACACATCTAAAACCAGGTGTTCCTGTCAGTGGTAGTTGGATTATATCTAGAAACACATCTAAAACCAGGTGTTCCTGTCAGTGGTAGTTGGATTATATCTAGAAACACATCTAAAACCAGGTGTTCCTGTCAGTGGTAGTTGGATCATATCTAGAAACACATCTAAAACCAGGTGTTCCTGTCAGTGGTAGTTGGATCATATCTAGAAACACATCTAAAACCAGGTGTTCCTGTCAGTGGTAGTTGGATCATATCTAGAAACACATCTAAAACCAGGTGTTCCTGTCAGTGGTAGTTGGATCATATCTAGAAACACATCTAAAACCAGGTGTTCCTGTCAGTGGTAGTTGGATCATATCTAGAAACACATCTAAAACCAGGTGTTCCTGTCAGTGGTAGTTGGATTATATCTAGAAATACATCTAAAACCAGGTGTTCCTGTCAGTGGTAGTTGGATTATATCTAGAAACACATCTAAAACCAGGTGTTCCTGTCAGTGGTAGTTGGATCATATCTAGAAACACATCTAAAACCAGGTGTTCCTGTCAGTGGTAGTTGGATCATATCTAGAAACACATCTAAAAGCTAGACCAGGTGTTCCTGTCGGTGGTAGTTGGATCATATCTAGAAACACATCTAAAACCAGGTGTTCCTGTCAGTGGTAGTTGGATCATATCTAGAAACACATCTAAAACCAGGTGTTCCTGTCAGTGGTAGTTGGATTATATCTAGAAACACATCTAAAACCAGGTGTTCCTGTCAGTGGTAGTTGGATTATATCTAGAAACACATCTAAAACCAGGTGTTCCTGTCAGTGGTAGTTGGATCATATCTAGAAACACATCTAAAACCAGGTGTTCCTGTCAGTGGTAGTTGGATTATATCTAGAAACACATCTAAAACCAGGTGTTCCTGTCAGTGGTAGTTGGATCATATCTAGAAACACATCTAAAACCAGGTGTTTCTGTCAGTGGTAGTTGGATTATATCTAGAATCTTCTATATCTGTATCTTTTAGAATCCAGAATTGGCGTGCTCGTCTCACTAGTTCCTCAAAGTATTTGGGTGCAGGGTTCAAAGGACATATCAACTGTTTCTGTCCGTTGTTTTCAGATGGGTCTTTTCCTGTTGATGCTGCTGCTGATTCTAATGTCTTGTTCTGTCTCTCTGATCTCTTCCAGGTTGGAGGCAATAAGCACACCATGAGTGACCACATGCACGTGGGGAACCACCAACAGATCCACGTCCAACAGCTGTTTGAGGAGAACAGCAACAAACGGACAGTGTTGACTGCACAGCCCAATGGGTTGACCTCTGTGGGCCGGGCAGGTCTACCGCTGCCTGACCGACAGCAGCCCGACGTCACCACTACCACGGCCCAGTGTCGGCAGGGCAGCTCAGCCTCCCTCAAGTCCACCGACAGCAAGCCCCAGCCGGCCACCCTGACCCGGAGCAGGCCATGAAGCAGTTCATGCCCAAGCTTACGGCCTTCGAGCACCATGAGATCTTCAGTTACCCAGAGGTGTATTTCGCTGGACCCAACGCCAAGAAGAGGCCGGGGTGATCGGGGGTCCAACAACGGAGGCTACGACGACGATCAGGGCTCCTACATCCAGGTGCCCCACGACCACGTCTCCTACCGCTACGAGGTCCTCAAGGTGATTGGCAAGGGCAGTTTCGGACAGGTGGTGAAGGCCTACGACCACAAGGCCCACTGCCACGTGGCGCTGAAGATGGTGAGGAATGAGAAGAGGTTCCACCGCCAGGCGGCCGAAGAGATCCGGATCCTGGAGCACCTGAGGAAGCAGGACAAAGACTCCACCATGAACGTGATCCACATGCTGGAGAACTTCACATTCCGTAACCACATCTGCATGACCTTTGAACTCCTCAGCATGAACCTCTACGAGCTCATCAAGAAGAACAAGTTCCAGGGCTTCAGCTTGCCGCTCGTCAGGAAGTTCGCCCACTCTATCCTGCAGTGTCTGGACTCGCTGCACAAGAACCGTATCATTCACTGTGACCTGAAGCCAGAGAACATTCTCCTGAAGCAGCAGGGACGCAGCGGGATCAAGGTCATCGACTTTGGCTCCAGCTGCTACGAGCACCAGCGGGTTTACACCTACATCCAGTCTCGTTTTTACAGAGCTCCCGAGGTCATCCTGGGGTCGCGCTATGGGATGCCTATTGACATGTGGAGCCTGGGCTGCATCTTAGCGGAGTTGCTCACTGGGTACCCTCTCCTGCCGGGCGAAGATGAAGGGGGACCAACTGGCATGCGTCATCGAGCTGCTGGGCATGCCCTCGCAGAAACTTCTGGACTCTTCCAAGAGAGCCAAGAACTTTGTGAGCTCCAAGGGTTACCCCCGGTACTGCGCGGTGACGACCCTGCCGGACGGCTCGGTGGTGCTGAACGGGGGGCGCTCCCGCCGGGGCAAACTGAGGGGACCCCCGGGGAGCAAGGAGTGGGTGACGGCCTTGAAGGGCTGCGACGACCCCCTGTTCCTGGACTTCATCAAGCAGTGTCTGGAGTGGGACCCTGTCGTGCGTATGTCCCCCAGCCAGGCCCTCAGACACCCCTGGCTCAGGAGGCGCTTGCCCAAACCTCCCACGGGGGACAAAACAACGGTGAAGCGTATCACCGACGGGGGCTCTGGCGCTATCACGTCCATCTCCAAATTACCTCCCACCTCGGGCTCCACCTCCAAGATAAGGACTAACCTGGCGCACATCACGGACGCCAACGGGAACATCCAACAGAGGACAGTGTTGCCAAAACTAGTCAGTTGAAGAAACTGTAAACGACAGCTAGTTCGTTGTCTCATCTAGGATATCTCTTCTTACTGTTTTTGGTTTGTTTTGTTTTTTTAAAGTGGAGAGATGATTGTGTCTCTGAGAGAGAGAGAAAAACAACCGGGGAAGCCGAACAGTACCAGTCACAGTACTCAACAGTGTGTTTTTTTAAAGTGGAGAGATGATTGTGTCTCTGAGAGAGAGAGAAAAACAACCGGGGAAGCCGAACAGTACCAGTCACAGTACTCAACAGTGTGTTTTTTTTTAGACAGAGGGGTTTATTCAGCGTTAATAATTCACCACGCCATTGTTTAGTAGCTCTGTAGCAGCTTTTATTTAAATATAAACAAGACAAAAACATGAAAGTGGTCATCATGAAGGGAACAATGCTTTTAGGTGTTTAGTCTCAGGACTGTGTGCTCTGATGGAGCAGGTGGCTGTCGTTCACACAATCTGGCCCAAGGAGAGACTGATAACCTGGGCATGATATAGTGTAGAATAACAGAATGGGTGGCTGGTCACGATGAACACATGGCGATAACTAACTCATATCTTTTAGGTGTTTAGTCTCAGGACTGTGTGCTCTGATGGAGCAGGTGGCTGTCGTTCACACAATCTGGCCCAAGGAGAGACTGATAACCTGGGCATGATATAGTGTAGAATAACAGAATGGGTGGCTGGTCACGATGAACACATGGCGATAACTAACTCATATCTTTTAGGTGTTTAGTCTCAGGACTGTGTGCTCTGATGGAGACAGTCTGAAGATATTTAGGCTCTGCTTCTCTACCTTATCTGATTGATATAGTGACATTAAATAGCTGTGAGAAAGTTTTTAAAAAGAATTTTATAAGCTAAGATCATAGTATCTGAGATGAGGTTTTGGTCAAATAAATGCGAGGATGGAAAGTGGTTGTTTTAAGACTGTTAAGAGTTAAAGTGAGAGGTTGGACCGCGGTGTGGAAACATTCGTTTACCTGACAGACTATGCCTGTAATTCTCTTGACATTCCTTAAACAACTCAACTAGAACGAGGGGGAAAATTAGTGCAGGTTTGTCTTGTTTTCACCTGTACCAGAAACAAGGGAGTGATACACAGAATAATGAGTTCTGTCAGAGAGGAGGAGGGGAGAGGATGGGAGGGGAGAGGGGGGGGAGAGGATGGGAGAGGAGAGAGGGGGAGAGAAGAAGGAGAGGAGAGAGGGGGAGAGAAGAGGAGAAGAGAGGAGGGGAGAGAGGGGGAGAGGAGAGGGTGGGGGAGAGAAGAGGAGAAGAGAGGAGGGGAGAGGAGAGGAGAGGAGGGGAGAGAAGAGGAGGGGAGGAGAGGGGAAGGGAGAGAAATGGCATCTATCAAAATATGAGATGTCAACATAATAAGTTATTAGGTGCTATTCCTTGGTACAGCTGCTGTGAAATGTATATCTTCACAGCAAAACAATGGTGCTTTTTATTTGAAAATGGATGTAAAGAGGATTTTGGAGCAAAAATGTCTACTTTGTTTTGTTCTATCAGATTATTGGATGATTAGAAACTAAATGTGCTGAGGCAGAGTAGAGCTGAGGTGAAGTGGCTTTGTGATGATGTCCTCATCAGAGAGGACTGTGTCTGTGTTGAAGGACTGGATATTATAATGTCCTCATCAGAGAGGTCTGTGTTGAAGGACTGGATATTATAATGTCCTCGTCAGAGAGGACTGTGTCTGTGTTGAAGGACTGGATATTATAATGTCCTCATCAGAGAGGTCTGTGTTGAAGGACTGGATATTATAATGTCCTCATCAGAGAGGACTGTGTTGAAGGACTGGATATTATAATGTCCTCATCAGAGAGGTCTGTGTTGAAGGACTGGATATTATAATGTCCTCGTCAGAGAGGACTGTGTTGAAGGACTGGATATTATAATGTCCTCATCAGAGAGGTCTGTGTCTGTGATGAAGGACTGTGGATATTATAATGTCCTCATCAGAGAGGACTGTGTCTGTGATGAAGGACTGTGGATATTATAATGTCCTCATCAGAGAGGACTGTGTCTGTGTTGAAGGACTGGATATTATAATGTCCTCATCAGAGAGGACTGTGTCTGTGTTGAAGGACTGGATATTATAATGTCCTCGTCAGAGAGGACTGTGTTGAAGGACTGGATATTATAATGTCCTCGTCAGAGAGGTCTGTGTTGAAGGACTGGATATTATAATGTCCTCGTCAGAGAGGACTGTGTCTGTGATGAAGGACTGTGGATATTATAATGTCCTCATCAGAGAGGACTGTGTCTGTGTTGAAGGACTGTGGTTAATAATGTCCTCATCAGAGAGGACTGTGTCTGTGATGAAGGACTGTGGATATTATAATGTCCTCATCAGAGAGGACTGTGTGTGATGAAGGACTGTGGATATTATAATGTCCTCATCAGAGAGGACTGTGTCTGTGATGAAGGACTGTGGATATTATAATGTCCTCATCAGAGAGGACTGTGTCTGTGTTGAAGGACTGTGGATATTATAATGTCCTCATCAGAGAGGACTGTGTTGAAGGACTGTGGATATTATAATGTCCTCATCAGAGAGGACTGTCTGTGTTGAAGGACTGTGGATATTATCATGTCCTCATCAGAGAGGACTGTGTCTGTGTTGAAGGACTGGATATTATAATGTCCTCATCAGAGAGGACTGTCTGTGTTGAAGGACTGATCTAGGGTCAGGCTGGGTAGGTAGGTAGGTAGGTAGGTAGGTAGGTAGGTAGGTAGGTAGGTAGGTAGGTAGGGGCTGGTAGGTCGATGAGGTGCTTACTACATGGGCATGACTGCATATACTTGAATAGAAGGTGTTCTTCAGAGCCTGGGGTGGTCTCAGTAATACTGAATAGGTGATCTTCAGAGCCCGGGTGGTCTCAGTAATACTGAATAGGTGATCTTCAGAGCCCGGGTGGTCTCAGTAATACTGAATAGGTGATCTTCAGAGCCCGGGTGGTCTCAGTAATACTGTATAGGTGATCTTCAGAGCCCGGGTGGTCTCAGTAATACTGTATAGGTGATCTTCAGAGCCCGGGTGGTCTCAGTAATACTGTATAGGTGATCTTCAGAGCCCGGGTGGTCTCAGTAATACTGACTAGAAGGTGTGCTTCAGAGCCCGGGTGGTCTCAGTAATACTGACTAGAAGGTGTGCTTCAGAGCCCGGGTGGTCTCAGTAATTCTGAATAGGTGATCTTCAGAGCCCGGGTGGTCTCAGTAATACTCCGGGTTGTAGTGAAAGGCAGTTAGTGTTATAACACGTGGTTATACAGCAGGACTTAAGGTTGACTCATGTAGCTTTTGAATTGCTTAGTTTATACCATGTTGACTGTAGCGACTGTAGAGTAGGACTTTTTATTTTTCATTTGCTCGTTTCTTTAATAATATTTTCAGTAGTGAACCCGATACGTGTCTCTGGCCAGAGTGTAAATTCCTAAAACGCTTGTTCCCTTGCACAGCCAAAAGAAGTGTTCCCATATCCCCTTTGCTTCATGTGGAAGTCAACCTGTAAAACAGACTCCTAAACCTAGTAATGAACATTTTCCCAAATGTGTTGAACCTTCAGACTTTCTAAAGTATTTGACAAAGGTTTTTATTAGTTAACCATAAATCACACTGAGGCTTCTTTAAAGCTTTTGTCAAAGTTGTACTTGTTTATTTCACATAAAACAATATTGTCAAATAAAAGAGGCAATCTAAAAGATATGAAACTGAACTTAGGGCTGAATAGAACAGAATGTTGTGTTGTTGTCTGGTTGGTCGGTCGGTCGGTCGGTAACCACGGAGCGACTTATGACCTAATGCACAAGAACTATACTATGGGATCCTATCAGACTGTCACTGTGTGGATACTTGGAGGCTCCAGGACACGGAGCAGAAGACTCTGTTTGATTGGAGTTCAGAACAGGTGTGGCTGGCTGGGGATTGGATGGACGACCTGGTGACCTCATCAGGTCAGGAGTAGAGCCCGGCCTGCCCCGCTGACGATTGGTTCAGTGCCTGCCAGCTGCACACTGCTCAGTAGCCCCGCCCCCTTTGGAATCCATTGCCGCCTGCTGATTGGAGAACATCAGCGGGGAGGGGCAGGACAGGGGGCGGGGTCACAACGTTCTTTTGACTTTTTTATTGTGGTTGTTTTGTGGATTGATAGTCGGGAGGAATCGTGTCCTTAGGTCGAATACAATGTGCCTTTGGTTATTAATACCATTCATTTAGTAACCCAAGACCAGTAACATAATGACTTCATTCCCCTACACCTACCTACAGCACATCTCCCCTGAACATACATCCATTTCACAGATGTTTGAAATGTTTACAGTCATTTTCATGGATGTTTTCTTCAAGCCCAAAGACAGTCTTCCTGGCTTAACCTCTGATGTGGTAGCGAGGAGAATGCCAAGCGGCCGCACAATGACAGGTATTACATGGCCTACATCCACAATGGCACCCTATTCCCTATATAGTGCACTACTTTTGATAGGGCTCTGGTCAAAAGTAGTGCACTATATAGGGAATAGGGTGCCATTTCGGGAAACAGCCGTGCAGTTTCGAGACAGAGCGTCAGATCTTTTGGGATGACTAACTCTCACCTGGAAACACCCTTTGCCAACAGGGAACGCTTAGTAAGAAGCAATCACCTTATGCTCTGAAAGGGTTGAGGAACTGACAGCCTCTGTCTTGTCTTAACATCAAAACAATTCAAGGGGTTATAGCTGTTAGCTTCATTTTATTACTCCCGGAGAGAAGGACAAAAATACATTTGAATCTTTACCTCAGACTGTTGTGATAGATATATCTTCTTATTGTGATTTGAATAACCCAGGGCATTTGGTTACATACCAAAGTGCATTTCTTTCTACGTTTGTGGCTATGAGGAAATGAAGCCAGTGGATTTTGCCTCTTATTTTTCTGAGTAAAAAAACAAGGCACTCAAATCACTTTTGGTCATTCAAGGGCCATATCTATCTATATCTCTATCTATATCTATCTATCTATCTGGAGAATGCTTGTCTTCAGCTGAGAAGGAAGTAGGGAGATGGAGTACAGTGTTTATTTTATTACACCACTGTCTGAACGGTGTAGCACACCTCCAAACCTCTGTTTGCTCGACACGGTTGGATGTAGCTTCTTTTCAGTGCAGTGTCAACTGTCCTATCACAATCTGCAGTCTATAGTCGGTCAGCCCAATGTGCTACTCCACGGTAAGGTAACATAGCTGTGGCAGAATCAAGCATTTGGCTAAATTGTAAATGTTTTGAAAATGATTTTTTTAAATACTTTTTTTTGCAACTTGTAAGAATTTTAACTCTTGACTATCTCACAACTTTTAGAAGACTGTCTCTAGAGTTCTACTACACAACTTTTAGAAGACTGTCTCTAGAGTTCTACTACACAACTTTTAGAAGACAGTCTAGTTCTACTACACAACTTTTAGAAGACTGTCTCTAGAGTTCTACTACACAACTTTTAGAAGACAGTCTCTAGAGTTCTACTACACAACTTTTAGAAGACTGTCTCTAGAGTTCTACTACACAACTTTTAGAAGACTGTCTCTAGAGTTCTACTACACAACTTTTAGAAGACTGTCTCTAGAGTTCTACTACACACACTACTTTTAGAAGACAGTCTCTAGTTCTACTACACAACTTAGAAGACAGTTCTACTACACAACTTTTAGAAGACAGTCTAGTTCTACTACACAACTTTTAGAAGACTGTCTCTAGAGTTCTACTACACAACTTTTAGAAGACTGTCTCTAGAGTTCTACTACACAACTTTTAGAAGACTGTCTCTAGAGTTCTACTACACAACTTTTAGAAGACAGTCTCTAGAGTTCTACTACACAACTTTTAGAAGACTACTACACAACTTTTAGAAGACAGTCTCTAGAGTTCTACTACACAACTTTTAGAAGACTGTCTCTAGAGTTCTACTACACAACTTTTAGAAGACTGTCTCTAGAGTTCTACTACACAACTTTTAGAAGACTGTCTCTAGAGTTCTACTACACAACTTTTAGAAGACTGTCTCTAGAGTTCTACTACACAACTTTTAGAAGACAGTCTCTAGAGTTCTACTACACAACTTTTAGAAGACAGTCTCTAGAGTTCTACTACACAACTTTTAGAAGACTGTCTCTAGAGTTCTACTACACAACTTTTAGAAGACAGTCTCTAGTTCTACTACACAACTTTTAGAAGACAGTCTAGTTCTACTACACAACTTTTTAGAAGACAGTCTCTAGAGTTCTAAACAACTTTTAGAAGACAGTCTCTAGAGTTCTACTACACAACTTTTAGAAGACAGTCTAGTTCTACTACACAACTTTTAGAAGACAGTCTCTAATCAGTTCTGAGTTCTACTACACAACTTTTTAGAAGAAGACAGTCTCTAGAGTTCTACTACACAACTTTTAGAAGACTGTCTAGAGTTCTACTACACAACTTTAGAAGACTGTCTCTAGAGTTCTACTACACAACTTTTAGAAGACAGTCTTGTTCTCTACACAACTTTTAGAAGACAGTCTCTAGTTCTACTACACAACTTTTAGAAGAAAGTCTCTAAGTTCTACTAAAAAGACAGTTTAGAGTTCTACTAGACAGTCTCTAAGTTCTACTACACAACTTTTTAGAAGAAGGAAGTAAAAAACAGAATTTGTTTGAACCGACTTCAACAACGTTGATAGATGTTAGTACTCTGTACCACAGCCACGTACGCTGTACATATGTGACATTTGCGATGGAATCAATGTGGATTTGTACATATGTATAATGTCTTTTGTCTTTGGTGAAATGCTGCTGGAAGCACTACATGAATGTTGTAGTGGGTTTTAAGCTTGGTCAGTTTTACTATAGTGTATGTAATGTACAGCTAATGGAAGGTCACACTTTGTTTTTGTGATTATTTGTTCTATTTTATTGTTGTGGCCGGGAAAATGTTATTAAATTAAAAAAAAGTTTTAATGTCCATCTTTATAAATGAATTGTTTACTGGTGGTTATTTGTCACAGGAAGTGTCATTCCAGGTTCAATGTCGTCAGGGAATGAGGTCCAAAGCACTTGAATCGATGTAAGGTTTGCTTCAGTAAAGACTTCATTAAATCTAGTTGTATAACTAATTTCTTAGTTCTGACTTAAGTATTATATATATATATATATTTGTTTGTTTTTTTTACAACAAATCATCATTGACCAAAGTACTGTCATTTCTTACATCGATACAAGCCACTAGCACACAGCTCTGTGTGTTTTCATATTGAATAGATAGAGTAGTAGCCACTAGCACACAGCTCTGTGTGTTTTCATATTGAATAGAGTACTAGCCACTAGCACACAGCTCTGTGTGTTTTCATATTGAATAGATAGAGTAGTAGCCACTAGCACACAGCTCTGTGTGTTTTCATATTGAATAGAGTACTAGCCACTAGCACACAGCTCTGTGTGTTTTCATATTGAATAGAGTACTAGCCACTAGCACACAGCTCTGTGTGTTTTCATATTGAATAGAGTACTAGCCACTAGCACACAGCTCTGTGTGTTTTCATATTGAATAGAGTACTAGCCACTAGCACACAGCTCTGTGTGTTTTCATATTGAATAGAGTACTAGCCACTAGCACACAGCTCTGTGTGTTTTCATATTGAATAGAGTACTAGCCACTAGCACAGCTCTGTGTGTTTTCATATTGAATAGAGTAGTACTAGCACACAGCTCTGTGTGTTTTCATAGCTAGCACAGCACATAGCTGTGTGTTTTCATATTGAATAGAGTACTAGCCACTAGCACACAGCTCTGTGTGTTTTCATATTGAATAGAGTACTAGCCACTAGCACACAGCTCTGTGTGTTTTCATATTGAATAGAGTACTAGCCACTAGCACACAGCTCTGTGTGTTTTCATATTGAATAGATAGAGTACTAGCCACTAGCACACAGCTCTGTGTGTTTTCATATTGAATAGAGTACTAGCCACTAGCACACAGCTCTGTGTGTTTTCATATTGAATAGAGTACTAGCACACAGCTCTGTGTTTTCATATTGAATAGAGTACTAGCCACTAGCACACAGCTCTGTGTGTTTTCATATTGAATAGAGTACTAGCCACTAGCACACAGCTCTGTGTGTTTTCATATTGAATAGATAGAGTACTAGCCACTAGCACACAGCTCTGTGTGTTTTCATATTGAATAGAGTACTAGCCACTAGCACACAGCTCTGTGTGTTTTCATATTGAATAGAGTACTAGCCACTAGCACACAGCTCTGTGTGTTTTCATATTGAATAGAGTACTAGCCACTAGCACACAGCTCTGTGTGTTTTCATATTGAATAGAGTACTAGCCACTAGCACACAGCTCTGTGTGTTTTCATATTGAATAGAGTACTAGCCACTAGCACACAGCTCTGTGTGTTTTCATATTGAATAGAGTACTAGCCACTAGCACACAGCTCTGTGTGTTTTCATATTGAATAGAGTACTAGCCACTAGCACACAGCTCTGTGTGTTTCCATATTAAATAGATAGAATAGAGTTGAAACCTGTCCTGAATTGGGCTGTGTGTTTCATATTGAATAGCTTTGGTGTTTCTTTGAATAGAGTACCTCACACAGCTTGATATTGAATAGATAGAGTACTCCCTCTAAGAATACCACTAGCACACAGCTGACACAACAGCCGGTCATGAGACGCCACTAGGACTGAGCCTGGTGTTTCAGCTCTGGCTCTGTGTGTTTTCAGAGACCTCTGTGCTGTACAGCCACTGGCTGGCTGTTTCAGCCACTAGCGCTATGGTGCAGAGAAATGCATTACAGGACAGAGTAATGCCGACACACACACACACACGCACACAGCTCTGTGTGTTTTCATATACACCGCTCAAAAAAATAAAGGGAACACTAAAATAACACATCCTAGATCTGAATGAATGAAATATTCTAAATTAAATACTTTTTTCTTAACATAGTTGAATGTGCTGACAACAAAATCACACAAAAATTATCAATGGAAATCAAATGTATCAACCCATGGAGGTCTGGATTTGGAGTCACACTCAAAATTAAAGTGGAAAACCACACTACAGGCTGATCCAACTTTGATGTAATGTCCTTAAAACAAGTCAAATTGAGGCTCGGTAGTGTGTGTGGCCTCCACGTGCCTGTATGACCTCCCTACAACGCCTGGGCATGCTCCTGATGAGGTGGCGGATGGTCTCCTGAGGGATCTCCTCCCAGACCTGGACTAAAGCATCTGCCAACTCCTGGACAGTCTGTGGTGCAACGTGGCGTTGGTGGATAGAGCGAGACATGATGTCCCAGATGTGCTCAATTGGATTCAGGTCTGAGGAATGGGTGGGCCAGTCCATAGCATCAATGCTTTCCTCTTGCAGGAACTGCTGACACACTCCAGCCACATGAGGTCTAGCATTGTCTTGCATTAGGAGGAACCCAGGGCCAACCGCACCAGCATATGGTCTCACAAGGGGTCTGAGGATCTCATCTCGGTACCTAATGGCAGTCAGGCTACCTCTGGCGAGCACATGGAGGGCTGTGCGGCCCCCCAAAGAAATGCCACCCCACACCATGACTGACCCACAGCCAAACCGGTCATGCTGGAGGATGTTGCAGGCAGCAGAACGTTCTTCACGGCGTCTCCAGACTGTCACGTCTGTCACATGTGCTCAGTGTGAACCTGCTTTCATCTGTGAAGAGCACAGGGCGCCAGTGGTGAATTTGCCAATCTTGGTGTTCACTGGCAAATGCCAAACGTCCTGCACGGTGTTGGGCTGTAAGCACAACCCCCACCTGTGGACGTCGGGCCCTCATACCACCTTCATGGAGTCGGTTTCTGACCGTTTGAGCAGACACATGCACATGTGTGGCCTGCTGGAGGTCATTTTGCATGGCTCTGGCAGTGCTCCTCCTTGCACAAAGGCGGTGGTAGCGGTCCTGCTGCTGGGTTGTTGCCCTCCTACGGCCTCCTCCACGTCTCCTGATGTACTGGCCTGTCTCCTGGTAGCGCCTCCATGCTCTGGACACTACGCTGACAGACACAGCAAACCTTCTTGCCACAGCTCGCACTACCTAAGCCACTTGTGTGGGTTGTAGACTCCGTCTCATGCTACCACTAGAGTGAAAGCACCGCCAGCATTCAAAAGTGACCAAAACATCAGCCAGGAAGCATAGGAACTGAGAAGTGGTCTGTGGTCACCACCTGCAGAACCACTCCTTTATTGGGGGTGTCTTGCTAATTGCCTATAATTTCCACCTGTTGTCTATTCCATTTGCACAACAGCATGTGAAATGTATTGTCAATCAGTGTTGCTTTCTAAGTGGACAGCTTACAATGATATTCTAGACAATTCTGTGCTTCCATCTTTGTGGCAACAAAGTTCCAGGCCTAATCGCCCAACATCAGTGTACGACCTCACTAATGCTCTTTTTTCCCCCACCTTTATTTAACTAGGCAAGTCAGTTAAGAACACATTCTGATTTACAATGACAGCCTAGGAAAAGTGGGTTGACTGCCTTGTCAGCTCGGGGATTCAATCTAGCAACCTTCCGGTTACTGGCCCAACGCTCTAACCACTAGGCTACCTGTCTCTAACCACTAGGCTACCTGTCTCTAACCACTAGGCTACCCTGTCTCTAACCACTAGGCTACCTGTCTCTAACCACTAGGCTACCCTGTCTCTAACCACTAGGCTACCCTGTCTCTAACCACTAGGCTACCCTGTCTCTAACCACTAGGCTACCCTGTCTCTAACCACTAGGCTACCTGTCACCCCGTGGCTGAAACGGAATCAAGTCCCTGCAGAAATGTTCCAACATCTAGTGGAAAGCCTTCCCAGAGGAGTGGAGGCTGTTATAGCAGCAATGTTCCAACATCTAGTGGAAAGCCTTCCCAGAGGAGTGGAGGCTGTTATAGCAGCAATGTTCCAACATCTAGAGGAAAGCCTTCCCAGAGGAGTGGAGGCTGTTATAGCAGCAATGTTCCAACATCTAGTGGAAAGCCTTCCCAGAAGAGTGGAGGCTGTTATAGCAGCAATGTTCCAACATCTAGTGGAAAGCCTTCCCAGAAGAGTGGAGGCTGTTATAGCAGCAATGTTCCTACATCTAGTGGAAAGCCTTCCCAGAGGAGTGGAGGGAGGCTGTTATAGCAGCAATGTTCCTACATCTGAGTGGAAAGCCTTCCCAGAAGAGTGGAGGCTGTTATAGCAGCATTAATAGCACCTATTAATGCCCTTCGAGACGCTGGGAGACGAGAAGCAAGCAACAGGGAGTGAATATTTAATAAATAACAGACATGAAACAAAACACAGAGAGCGTCTGGACAGGCGAAACATAATGATGTTAATGCTGACACGGGGATCAAACCGAGGAACAGACAGATATAGGAAGGAGGCAATCAACAAAGTGAAGGAGTCCAGGTGAGTCCAAAGAAGCGCTGATATGAGCGTAACGATGGTGACAGGTGAGCGTAATGATGGTGACAGGTGTGCGTAACGATGGTGACAGATGTGTGTAACGATGGTGACAGGTGAGCGTAACGATGGTGACAGGTGTGCGTAACGATGGTGACAGATGTGCGCAGCGATGGTGACAGGGGAGCGTAACGATGGTAACAGGTGAGCCTAACGATGGTGACAGGTGAGCGTAACGATGGTGACCGGTGAGCCTAACGATGGTGACAGGTGAGCGTAACGATGGTGACAGGTGAGCGTAACGATGGTGACAGGTGAGCGTAACGATGGGCAGCCTGGTGCCCTCCAGCACCATTGAGGGAGAGCGGGAGCAGGCGTGACACGCCCATGATTTTGGAATGACATGTTTGAAGAGCAGGAGGCATAGCATGCACGCGCTCACACACACACACACACACACACACACAGGCCCGCTAAGCATACAGTGTGATTTTTGAGTAGTGTATCATCATGTTGTTCCCTGAGATCCATGTGTGTGTGTGTGTGTGTGTGTGTGTGTGTGTGAAAGTGTGTGTGTAAAGAACATGGTGAGAAGGGTTCTCATAAAGAACATGGTGAAATAAAGAACATGGTGAGAAGGGTTCTCATAAAGAACATGGTGAGAAAAGAACATGTTTCTCATAAAGAACATGGTGAGAAGTGTTCTCATAAAGAACATGGTGAGAAGTGTTCTCATAAAGAACATGATGAGAAGTGTTCTCATAAAGAACATGGTGAGTAGTGTTCTCATAAAGAACATGGTGAGAAGGGTTCTCATAAAAGAACATGGTGAGAAGGGTTCTCATAAAGAACATGTGAGAAGTGTTCTCATAAAGAACATGGTGAGAAGGGTTCTCATAAAGAACATGGTGAGAAGGGTTCTCATAAGAACATGGTGAGAAGTGTTTCTCATAAAGAACATGGTGAGAAGGGTTCTCATAAAACATGAACTCATAAAGAACATGGTGAGAAGTGTTCTCATAAAGAACATGGTGAGATAAAGAACATGGTGAGAGTGTTCTCATAAAGAACATGGTGAGAAGGGTTCTCATAAAACAATTGAACTCATAAAGAACATGAGTGAGAAGTGTTCTCATAAAGAACATGGTGAAGTGTTCTCATAAAGAACATGGTGAGAAGTGTTCTCATAAAGAACATGGTGAGAAGTGTTCTCATAAAGAACATGGTGAGAAGTGTTCTCATAAAGAACATGGTGAGAAGTGTTCTCATAAAGAACATGGTGAAAGTGTTCTCATAAAGAACATGGTGAAGGGTTCTCATAAAGAACATGGTGAGAAGTGTTCTCATAAAGAACATGGTGAGAAGTGTTCTCATAAAGAACATGGTGAGAAGTGTTCTCATAAAGAACATGGTGAGAAGGGTTCTCATAAAGAACATGGTGAGAAGGGTTCTCATAAAGAACATGGTGAGAAGTGTTCTCATAAAGAACATGGTGAGAAGGGTTGTTCTCATAAAGAACATGGTGAGTAGTGTTCTCATAAAGAACATGGTGAGAAGTGTTCTCATAAAGAACATGGTGAGAAGTGTTCTCATAAAGAACATGGTGAGAAGTGTTCTCATAAAGAACATGGTGAGAAGTGTTCTCATAAAGAACATGGTGAGAAGTGTTCTCATAAAGAACATAGTGAGAAGTGTTCTCATAAAGAACATGAGAGAAGTGTTCTCATAAAGAACATAGTGTTCTCATAAAGAACATGGTGAAGGGTTCTCATAAAGAACATGGTGAGAAGGGTTCTCATAAAGAACATGGTGAGTGTTCTCATAAAGAACATGTGAGAAGGGTTCTCATAAAAGAACATGGTGAGAAGTGTTCTCATAAAGAACATTGTGAAAGGTTCTCATAAAGAGGTGATGAGGAACATGGTGAGAAGGGTTCAGAACATGGAGTCCATAAAGAACATAAACGAACATGATGATCCAGTGTTCTCATAAAAACATGTGAAATCCATAACATGCATTCCAAATGACATGCTATTCTCCAAAGAACATGGTGAGAAGGAGTTCTCTAAAGAACTTTGTTCTCATAAAAGACCAGAGCCTTAGTCTAAAAGAACATGTGCACTATATAGAAAATAGTGTTCTCATGATATTTCAGGACATAGTGAGAAGCTCATAGCCATGATAATGGAAAGAAAACAGCATCATCCTCATAAAGACCGGTTTTCAACATAACCCTTTCCTTTTCATCAGTTACATACCGTGTGAGAAGTGTTCTCATAAAGATATACATCTCATCAAGTCAGCATCAGTAGCATTAAAGCTCGGCAACTCTCCTCATCTCAGAGATGTGTGTTTGTGGTGAGCCAGGGACAGAACATAAAGGAGAGAACATGGTGAGGATAAAGAACATGAGTGGTTCTCCCAACTGCTGTCTGTCTGTCTGTCTGTCTGTCTTGTTGTCACCCCGTCTGGTGAGAAGTGTCTCATAAATCAGTCACCGTCACTCATCTGTGAAGTGTTCTGTAAAGAACATGTCACCGTCTGTTCTCATCTGTCTGTTCTGTCACCGTGGTGTCTGTCATGTGACCGAAGGGTTCTGTCTGTCTGTCTGTCACCTCTATCTGTCTGTCTTGTCTCATCTGTCTCATCTGCCATGTCTGTCTGTCTTGTCTGTCTTGTCTCTCAAAAGACATTGTCTGTCTATCTGTCTGTCTGCCTGTCTGTCTGTCTAAAAGTCTGTTTGCCTGTCTGTCACCGTCATAGTCTGCCATAAAGAACATGTCACCATAAAGAACATGGCTGCCTGAACATAGTGAGAGTGTTCTCATCATGTCTGTTCTCAAAGTCTGTCACCATCATGTCTGTCTGTCTGTCTGTGTTCTGTCTGTCTGTCTGTCTGTCTGTCTGTCTGTATTAGAGGAAGAGAGCTCCTGATGAAAGGTCAGTGCTGAAGGGTCTCCTCACCTCTCTGTTCCAAGTCTCAGTTCAGTCCAACAGACATTACCATCACAGCCAAAGTTCAAATGAGTCCCCCATGTCAAATGAAAGCAGACAGACCACCCGTAAAGAACAGGAGACCACATGCTGCTATGCTAGCTGCTAGCACAGAGGGGTTATATTAGTGGTTCTCAGTACATGGCTGTTAAAAGAACATAGTCCTGGGGTAGAAAGCCAAAAGAGAGAGTTGTCCCATGGAACTAATCAAGGGATAGAACATGTAACCTTCCATGGTGAAAGTGTTCTCATTAAGGACAGGGTTCCCTATTCCCTATTTAAAGAACATGCACTACTTTTATCCAGACCCTATGGACCCCGGTCAAAAGTAGTGCACTCATAAAGGAATAGGGTTTCATTTGGGATGAGACATATTCAGCCTGGTTGTTGCTGCTGCCTGTAAACGAGTGAGTCATGCCCAAAGAACATAGAGAGCTGGTGATGGCCTAAAAACATGGTGATCCAACCCTCATGGTAACTCTGTGTTAGGTTGTGTTTGGCTGCTCTGATCAAGAACATGGTAATGTTCTCATAAAGAACATGTATATTTGCCTGGTGGTTCATTTACATGGTGAGTTTTATTTTGGTTCTCAAAAAACATGAATTATACAACAGAGCCTGGTAACTACATTATCTGGAGCCCACAAATGATTCATTCAGGTTGTTAGTTTCCATGTCAGACTGGTTCTATGTTCCAAATGGTTAGACTTCTGGTTATGTAACATCTGTTGGTGATGTCAGAGGAAGTGATTGTGTGCTCCTATCAGATGATGTTATTCAGAGGTAGCTACCTTTTCATCAACAGTGATTACATTATCAATCAGTAACTACATTATCGACCGTGACTACATTATTAACTGTGACTACGTCTGTCTGTCTGTCAGTAGCTATATTATTCACAGTAACTACATTATCAACAGTAAGTACATTATCAACAGTAAGTACATTATCTGCCTGTCTGTCTGTCTTGTCTGTCTTGTCTTTTGTCTGTTATTGTCTGTAACTGTCTGTCTATCAACAGTGACTACATTAATGTCACCGTCTGGCTGCATTATCAACAGTAAGTACATTATCAACAGTAGCTACATTATTGACAGTAACTACATTATCAACAGTGACTACATTAATGACAGTGGCAACATTATCAACAGTAAATACCCCCATTATCAACAGTACCAGTACATTATTGATGCTGGCTGCTTACAGAGGTTATATTATTACTGGCTGTTACAGTGGCCAATGACATTATCAATCAAGGGATAAGTACATTATCAACAGTATTTTATCAGACCCTTGTGACCCGGTGTAGTGCACTATATAGGGAATAGGGCTTGGGATGGAGCTAGGCCTGGTTGTTGCTGTGCCACAGGAGTCTTGCTTAGAGAGAGCTTGGCCCCCAACCCTCATTAACTCTGTGTTATTTGTGTAGTCCTCAGGGTTTGGTATGCTTGGTCAACAGGGCTATGGTGTGCCTTGTGCTTGGTCCACAGGGCTTGGTGTGCCTTGTCAGACTGGTTCTATGTTGGGACTTGGTTATGCATCTTGGTGATGTCAGAGGAAGTGATTGGTCCATCAGATGATGTTATTCAGTGAAAGCTACATTATCAACAGGATTACATCAAAGCATGGACACTACATTATTAGGCTGATCAACCTGATTATTGACAGTAACTACATTATCAAAGCATGGACACAGCAGGCTGAAACATTATTAACTGTGACTCAGATCAACAGTAGCTATAGATTCAAAGTAACTACATTATCACAGCAGGCTGAAATTGACCTGATTATCAGACAGGAAGGCACATTATCAGCAGTGGTACATTATCAACAGGCTGACAGTAACTACATTATCAACAGTGACTACAGACAGGGCAACATTATCAAAGTAAGGATTATCAACAGTAAGTACATTGTTGGCTGAAACCTTATTCAGACAGGAAGACATTATCAACAGCATGGACACCACAGCAGGCTGAAAGGGCCTGATTCAGACTTGGAAGACAAAGGGCATGGACACAGGGCTGAAACCTGGTTCAAACAGGAAGACAAAGCATGGACAGGCTGAAACCTGATTCAGACAGGAAGACAAAGCATGGACACAGCAGGCTGAAACCTGATTCAGACAGGAAGACAAAGCATGGACACAGCAGGCTGAAACCTGATTCAGACAGGAAGACATGGACACAGCAGGCTGAAACCTGGTTCAGACAGGAAGACACATGGACAGCAGGCTGAAACCTGATTCAGACAGGAAGACAAAGCATGGACACACAGCAGGCTGAAACCTGATTCAGACAGGAAGACAAAAGCATGGACAGCAGGCTGAAACCTGATTCAGACAGGAAGACAAAGCATGGACACAGGCTGAAACCTGATTCAGACAGGAAGACACACAGCAGGCTGAAACCTGATTCAGACAGGAAGACACACAGCAGGCTGAAACCTGGTTCAGACAGGAAGACACACAGCAGGCTGAAACCTGATTCAGACAGGCTTCTCGTCTCCTTCTTTCAGTTTCATTCGTCAGACTCAGAGTTTAGCCTTAAACTGGTATTTAAAGCACACACAGAGACAGCCAGACCCTTAGATGTTAAACTTAGAGGTCGTAATATCTCAAACTATCAGAAAAGCTGGCAGCAAATGTCCAGCATTAAACAGACAGGAATGTGCAGGAGGGGCCTTATCTGTACAAAACAAGACCTGAGGAGACGGAGGGTCACTATGCTAGGCTATGGGAGGATCACACCGGGTTATGCTATGCTAAGCTATGCTATGGAGGATCACACCGGGTTATGCTATGCTAAACTATGCTAAGCTACGCTATGGGAGGAGAAGACACTCAGAAACGGATCAGCCAAACTTATCACATGGAGGGGATCCGTGTCACAGCAGGAGGCTATTTATAATCAATGGATCAAATGTCAGACTGCTACCAGATATATAGAGAGACTCAACCTACTGCTCCTCACCAAACCCTGTACTAGGCTAGCGGCAAGGCCTCCGCGTTTTTTGTTAGATACCCTTACCCAAGGTAGAACACAACATAACCATGTCTTTTCACATCTCTAATGTCTCACGTTCATGAAATGAATGGTTGTGTAAAAATATTATACCAAAAATATATTTATTTACCCTAAAAATATGTGGGGGATTGGAAACGATGCAGATAATTACATTGATGGAAGCAACAATCTTTCCCCAATATTAAAGCTGATCCACCCCTGGGGAGAACAAGTATTTGATACACTGCTGATTTTGCAGGTTTTCCTACTTACAAAGCATGTAGAGGTCTGTATTTTTTTAAATCATAGGTACACCTCAACTGTGAGAGACGGAATATAAAACAAAAATCCAGAAAATCACAACGTTTGCAGTAAAATATTTTTTCTCCCAATTATCCATTTCATAAACGGGAGACATTAGAGATGGTTGTGTTTTCTACCGCGAGTAGGGTTTTTTAAAATAAAAAATGAAAACCTTTTTTTAGAGGATTGGCCAGTAACCTATACTATATGGCTGCTAGTCGACACCATTCCAGCAGGAACTAGGAACATAGTGTTTCCCCCCCTTTGGTTTGTAATGTTAAAAAAAAAAAAAAATTGAAAATTTTACTAGGCAAGTCAGTTAAGAACAAATTCTTATTTTCAATAACGGCCTAGGAACAGTGGGTTATTATTGACCTGAACCTTGTCAGCTCGGGGATTCGAACTTGCAACCTTTCGGTTACTAGTCCAACGCTCTAACCACTAGGCTACCCTGCCGCCCCGATGTATTCTTCTGTCTTGTTGATCATTGGCCAGAAATCATGGGTAACTAACTACATTATAAGTAATGTTGTTATTAATCAGTTAATCAGTTTTATGTCACAAAGTAGAAGGTCAACCAAGGATATTCATGATGCCAGAAACACAGCAGTTGATGGAACTGATTTCCTGAACGATTAATTTGGAAGATTAATGATTATAATTAATAGATTAAAACCCTCAGTCTTAAATATTTTAAAAAAGGCCCAGTGTCACACTGAGACAACACATACAAGGTAACACCCTGGGACCAGGTCTATAATAACAAGGTAACACCCTGGGATCAGGTCTATAATAACAAGGTAACACCCTGGGATCAGGTCAATATAACAAGGTAACACCCTGGGATCAGGTCAATAATAACAAGGTAACACCCTGGGACCAGGTCTATAATAACAAGGTAACACCCTGGGATCAGGTCAATAATAATAAGGTATAACAATGTAACACCCTGGGATCAGGTCTATAATAACAATGTAACACCCTGGGATCAGGTCCTTAATAACAAGGTAACACCCTGGGATCAGGTCTATAATAACAATGTAACACCCTGGGATCAGGTCAATAATACTAATAAGGTATAACAAGGTAACACCCTGGGATCAGGTCAATAATAACAAGGTATAACAAGGTAACACCCTGGGATCAGGTCAATAATAACAAGGTATAACAAGGTAACACCCTGGGATCAGGTCTATAATAACAAGGTAACACCCTGGGATCAGGTCCTTAATAACAAGGTAACACCCTGGGATCAGGTCAATAATAATAAGGTATAACAAGGTAACACCCTGGGA